>NC_137134.1:26471554-26771554 GCF_949319135.1 Squalius cephalus
CGAGTGAGGGAGGGCTGAGCGAGTTTCGTTAGACTCATGTTGTCTGTGAGTAGATGTGGGCGTGGAGCGGGCACATTTACTGCTTTTAACGCGCTGTCTGCCTGAGCAAAGCGAGCGTGAACAGGTTTCGTTTTTACAGAGAACCCGTGATCTGTGTGACATAGTGTTTGTGGGCACTGAGAAGTGGGCACTTTTACTATGTTGGGCGCGCAATCGACCTGAGTCGATTTTATGTGCGCGAGCCCTGAATGGAGGGCTGTGCTTGTGTGTAGGGATGGGCACTGGGCAGTGGGCATCAGCACTACATTTATAGCACCATTGGCCGTGGCCGGGACACCAGAAAATACACTCTTTTCGTGATATATCTGGGCAGCCGTAAAAACGGCTTTTGTGTGCAGGCAAGCGGGCAACTGTACGGGCTTGCGCATTGCAGAAAACGCTGAGACAGTCGCAATTCCTGGGACTGCAACAGCGGTGCGCTTGGGTGAGAGACCGGCCGCAACGGGACTCACACTCCTGCGCTTTCCTAGGCTTGCTAGGACTTCTTCGGGGCTTCCGGTTTCACCGCAATCCTCGGCCGCGGCCCGTGAGCAGGGCGTCGGTTGCTGGAGCGAGAGCGGGGCCTCGAGCTGCGTTGCTGTCGCTGTGACGAAGCAGTCGGAGGGGCGGGGGCTGTGGCTGAGAGCTCCGCTGGGTCCGTTTTTCACGACTCGCTGCGGAACTAGAGCGCTTCGGCAGGAAGTGCTTGAAGGCTTGAGACGCTTTCTGGGCCTCGGTAAATCTCTCCACGAACTCGGAGAGAGAGGAACCGAAGAGGCCAGCGGAAGACAGCGGGGCGTTGAGAAACGCGGTGCGCTCGGAATCAGCCATCTCCGAGAGCAACAGCCACAGATGTTTCTCAGCAACAGTGGCGGAAGCCATACACCGTCCCATAGCCTGTCCAGCAGACTTGGTAGCGCAAAGGGTGAGATCCGAAGCGCTTCTCAAATCCGCGATGCAGATAGCTTCAGGCCCCATCTCGTCCAGCTTACGGAGGAGATCGCCCTGAAAAATCTGCAGCGTGGCCATGGTGTGTAGCGCAGACGCAACCTGCCCAGCGGCGGAGAAGATTCGCGCGAGCTGCGTCGACGTCATACGGCAGGCTCTGGATGGCAACACCGGTTTCGTCCGCCGTCCAGCAGAGGGCGGGCAAAGGTGGGTCGCTATCGCCTGTTCCACCGGCGGAAGCGAAAGGTAGCCTCGGTTTTTAGCATCATCCAGCGTTGAAAAAGCTGGTGACACAGACGAACGTGTTCGTGCAGAATAGGGAGCGTTCCAAGCTTTCGCTACTTCTTCATGAAGCTCAGGAAGAAATGGGGCGGGCTTGGATTCCGGAGAAGTGCGCTCACCAGGGAGGAAGCTACCGTCCAGCCGGGTTCGAGAAGGGAGCTCCGGTGCAGACCACTCGAGGCCGAGGCTCGCCGCGGCCAGCGCGAGTACTCGCATAAGCTCCTTCTCAATGCTAGCTCTTGCATTAGGCCTTCGAGCAGGGGGTGCGAGGTCCTCAGAGCTCGCCCAGTCTTCGCTGCCCGAAGCTAGCAGAGAACATGAATCCTCCTCCCTCGACTCGGCTTTAGAAGCAACTTCCTCTAATGAAGTGTCGGCAGACTGCGGGCGCTGAGCATCAGTAAGTGATTCAGGGGAAGCCGGTGAAGCTGGCGGGCGAACCGGCGAGCTCAGTCGGGCTGGAGAAGGTTCCGGGACCCGCTGTGCGCGGCGTTTCTTACGGCGCGGCAGTGCGGCGGGTAGTGCAGGCTCTGAGAAAGATGCCAGGCGAGTCCTCAGAGTCACCATCGGCATAAGCTCGCAGTGAGGGCAGCCGCCGTCAGCGAGCGCTGCGTGATCTTCACCCAGGCAGGAGACACAAATGATATGACGGTCTCCCTCGCTGAGTGGGGCTCGGCATGAGCCGCAAGAAGGCATCTTGAAAAAGACGCGAGCTCTTTTACGGATGTGTGTCGCAGCGCGAACACACACACACACAAGAACAGTAGACATGTGAAAGGATATGGGCGCCGGAAAAGCACAGCAGGTACGGCAGCAGAAGGCGGCGTTGGCCAGCGGCTTCAATGGCTCGTCCCGCTGAAAGGCTTGTCAGACGACGCTTGCTTCCTTGTGAGTCAACGATGCGTGAGCTTCGCTGAAGAGATTAAAATCAAATGAATCAGCCTTTTCAAGCTTCCTTTATAGGGATAAGCCACGCCCGTTTCGGCGGGAAATTAAGGATAATTTTTTGCTTCAGTATTTCGTGAAAAAGTTTTTCCCGTAGCGTTTTTCAAACGCAGTACGAGAGAACTCTCGTAAGAGAACTTCTGTATGACCTGGCAATAAACATTTTTGTAAGTGTGTCTATAATGTGATAGTCTAAACTGATTTTATTTCGGGTGCGGGTCGGGTGTCGGTTCTATTTTAAGCGGGTCGGGTGCAGATTTTAATTAGTGCTGCTGTCGGGAAACGGGTCGGGTGCTGTTTTAAGCACTGCGGGTACGGGCGGGTGCGGATTTACGAAATCGGACCCGTGCAGGACTCTGGTGTACACACAAATCTCTGACCCATCGTCGTCTTCTTCGCTGAATATCTGTCGCTCTACATACGTCATCTGGTATAATTGAAACGATTGGCTATGAGCTACGTACAGGTGCATTTGATAGACATTTGTAGCGCCCAATAAACGGCTCTGGGCTTTCGTAAACCACGCCTCAAATACAAGAAAATGTACATGTGGTTCCCAGACCACGTCTCAAAGAGAAAGTGGTCTGACGTTAGCCAGGCTAATATAGCGTACTATTTGTTTTGTGTTAAACCAGCATGCTCGACTTGTATGTTTAAAATATACATTAAAATATCATTGAAATTTTGTATTAGCAAATCAGTATTTTAGTCTGTGAAGCAAGGCCAATACTATTGAAACCTGTTTGAAAGATTTTGAACAGTTCTGTTACAGTATTGGGATGTTTTTCACTGTTCTGATTGGTTGTCTCTGCTGTAGTGGGCGTGGCTGCTTTTGTGGTGTCACTATCAGTCTTGATGAATCAGACATTCTCACATCAGGACAATAGGGGGCGATGATGATGATGATGATGTCTTTTGGGGGATTTTTGTACAGAAAATATAGAATTGTGAAATAATTTGATTATTTTTGTAGCCTAAATTCGCCAAATATCCACCCTAGAAGATGATCTGAGAGCACAAAGCATGCATGTATAAGTCTATTAATTTAATCAAACACATTTATAAAATATATTTGCTGCCCTGCTGACAAATCCAGTCTAAGGTGTTTTTTTTCCAGTCTAAGTCTGTTTAGTTCTGCTGGTGTTGTTTATGGTTTTGGAAGCTGGGAGATCAGTTTATATCATCTCCACATAAGGCCAGCATACACAGGGTGTTTTCTACTGAAATAAACACTGTCAAAATGCTCTACAGGATGAAGCTTCTGAGGGAAATGAGAAGTGAGGAAATAAAAAAGGTGAATGTCTAATATTTAATAGGCTATTGCAGAAAATACTTCACTGGTATTGCCATAAATGCCATAGACAATCAAAGCACCATGGCATCTGATTCCATCGCTGTACTGTCATTTTAAAATGGCTTTTAAAAAAAATGATGAGGTTGTTTCTGCTGGAAATAATAGTCAAACATTTCTATAAAACGCCGATATCAGGCCGGGTGAAACCCGTAGTTGTTGGGACATCAGAGACCAGTTTGTCCAGGAGGGCAACATGTTTAGCAATAGCTAACGTTAGCTCCGTAGTGTCCGACGTTTTGAGCCATTCCTACGCACATTGCTTGATTTTTTTTTCCCATCGGACTTCAGTAAAGGGCTACGGACCTTTCCCACCATCTTTTCCGACATGAAGAATACACTTTACGGGTGTTAATCGAGCTTGATCGCCGCTATCAGATGAAGATGCGCTGCTTACGTAGCCTAGAAACTAGACGCACCCTAGCGGCAGCAAAAAATATTTTGCAGCCTGCCCTGGCGTGCCGCACAAGCCCTGAAAAGTGAAGCCAAAACGTCTCGATCGCCCCCCGGTGACTGGTCCTAGTATAGGTCATAAGTCCCGCCTCCCCGTGTTATTCAATGGGACGTGAGACCAACTAAACAATTAAATTACACTTCAAATATCTTTTTTCCAAAGGTGGGTTCTTTCATTTGATGTCGTTTTTATCACGCTGATGTAAGTTCAAGTGTCTGTTTCAAAAATAAGTTTGTTTTTAGTTAGTTACGTGATGCGGTGGTGCAACGTCATGATTGACAGCTGTGATTGACAGATTCTCGAGCGAAGTAGTCACTGAAGCACCAACGGACATTTTTTTCGGTATCTTCCCAGCTAACATGAGTCCGGCGGGCCAGTGGCGGACCACCGGTGGCAAAGTTGGCGGCCCACCGGTGGACGCCGCCGGCGGATCACTGGCGTTTTGCTCATCGTTATTCTAGCGCAGACAGTCATTCCCAAAGGCGGGGTCCCGACCCACAAGTGGGTCGCGGGAGATTTTGTATGGGTCGCCAAGTCGAGCACTATTTTTCAGTGTGCTATAAACGCGTTCTCATCCTAGGGCGTCACATACAAACTGTGCGTGTTAATGCGTCCAAATTTCACGCGTTGCATATAATAAGTATTGTCCCCAACGGCGTTCCATAACGCACATACATGTGTAGAGTTTGCGTAACTACACACACGAGAAGCGCGGAACTCTCCGCGCACATATGAGACGCGCGCGCGCACGCACAAACTCTCCACGCGCATACCATACGCGAGCACACACACAGTCGCGCACATACTCAATGAGACGCGAGCACACACACACACACACACACACACAAACTCTCCGCGCACATATTCATGAGACGCGAGCACACACACATAATACCCTAAAGATGTGGAAAAGTCGATCAAAAGTGTGGGTACATTCCTCCAGACTCGATGCCAACAGCGCGCGATGCAGTATTTGCGGTAAAATAATTGCTGCAAAGACCGGTACCACGACAGATAGGCTATGATGAAGACCTTGACAGTGCACGGCCACGGAGTAAACATAATAGCAGAAAGTTGCTTCGCCTTCGACTGGTAAATGAAGAGATACCTTGATCACTCTGACAGTGTTTATATTGCAATAATGACCTTCTGAGTGTACACTGCCGTTAATAAATGTGTTGGTTAGTCAGATTTTTTTTCCAGTAAGGATGCATTAAAGTTATCAAAAGTGACATTAAAACATGTGTAATGTTACAAAATATTTAGTTTTTAAATAAATGCTGTTCTTTTGACATTTTTATTCATCAAAGAATCATGAAAAAAAATGTATCATAGTTTCCAAAATATTGAGAAGCAAACTGTTTTCATATTTCTGAAGGATCATGTGACACTGAAGTAATGATTTTGAAAATTCAGCTTTGACAGGAATAAATTACATTTTGAAATATATTCAAATAAGATTTTAAATTGTAATACTATTTCACAATATTACAAGTTTTACTGTATTTTTTATATTAAAAAAAATCAGCTTTGGTGAGCATGAGCTCTTTATAAAACATTTTTTGTTCCTTTGTGCTTTTTTTGTGCCTTTGTGCACTAGCTAAGGAGCATGAGTCAAACTGAAAAAATAAAAACAAAATTTTCTGAGGTAATGTGTTATGTAATCTTGTTAAAATGGATTTCATAAAATTGGTATCGAAAAAAGTATCGTTCAGGAACCGGTATCGAAACTGAGGTATCGAAAATGGCACCGGATCGAAAGATTTTGAACGATACCCAGCCCTACAAAATGGTCATACATATTTTGTTAATGCATAAATTCTCTTCGTTATATATGAACTATATGGGCCTAATGTTTATTGGGTCACAAGGATTTATCGACTTTAAAATGTGGGTCCCCAGAAAAAAAGTTTGGGAAACACTGTAATCTAGCGGACCTCCAGCGGCAGCCGCCGCTTTCCCGACGGTGGTCCGCTATCGTGCCGCTGGTTTAATGAGTGTTTTCTGGCGGACCACGGTCGGTCCACGGTTTATAATCAGTTACTCATGCTAACCAAAATTCACTATAATGGATAAAAAAAAGCAATGTACACCAGTCTCAATAGCAGTTGCAAATTTATTTTTATTAAATAAATTTTCAGTGAACAGATGAAATGGATACATTTGCATTGCATTTATCAGATTATTTTATCCAATGTGACTATTAGTCAAGTGCATTATAGGATAAGTTGTGCCCTTATGAAAATTAGCCATGGTTCTACCACAGCATTTGCAGTAAAACCATAGTTGCTAACAAAATGAACCATGGTTTCACAACAACCAAGGTTTAAAAACATACGTTTATAGTCATGATTACCATAATTTTACAGCAATTATTACAGCAATATTACTAGTTGAACCATGGTTTGAAAAATAAATAAATAACATGGTTGGTACAGTTGTACCATAGTAAAACCATATAGTGCTTTTCACAATACAAATTGTTTCATTGCAGCTTTACAAAAAATGCATGTTCAAGGTTATACAATCGCAAAATATCCTTTAATCAGCCAGAGGTGACAGCTACTCACTGGAGAGCATCTTTTGGCAACAAAGTAATGTCCATAAGATAATACAAGTCATGAGTTTAAAGTCCTAATTGCTATCCTTCAACATTTTTAAAGGGTAAGTTTGCAGATTTTCAACCCGCTATTCTTACAATGTTAACAATGTTACAATGTACACTGACATATCTTAAAATATTTCAGGGCCACTGTTTTGTCTCAAGATGCACAACAGTAATGTTTTTTTTTTCCTTCTTTTTTTTTCTAAAGTACATTTTAAAAAGCTACTTAAATATCCTAATTTAACTAAGGCCTAATCCTGGCTTAATCTAAGCCCTGTGTGTGAAACCGGGCCAATGCAATATAAGGATAATATCTGCCAGATTTGTGTCCATCTATAGTTGCCACCATCTGAAGTCTTCGTGAGTGTTGGTGTCATTAGAAGTCTTCACAAGCGAGGCTGGGTCCAAACTGGAGCTGCTGTCATCTCTAGTGAACTTGCTGGGCATCCTGAGATAGAAACAGGGAAGCAACAGGAGAAAGATTAGCATAGCTGCTGTCATATTATTTCAGGCAAAAGATGATCATGTGCACTTTTTATCATTTCATCACATATAACTAGTGCAAGATGATGAGATGTGTAAATTGAATGCTTGGCTACAGACATGTGTCTTTAATCTAGATTTAAATTAGGATCATGTTTCTGGGCCCCAAACATTATCAGGAAGGTTATTCTAGAGTTATTCCCTTACATTCTATTGAATTAATAGGAAATCGTCAGATTTCAATGAGAAAACATGACCTAACGAGTCAGCATTTTTATATTTGAATACTATACATTCTCACAATGCAAACATCCTAAACATTTCTGAGTATTATCAATGTTGAAAACAGTTGTGCTGATTAATATTTCTGTGTAAACCAGTCTAACAGTTTAATCCATTTTCTTTTCTCTCTCTCCAGGATTAATTGTTAAATAGACCCAACTTATATAAATGGTAGTTTACACTACTATTAAAAAGTTTGGGTACAATAGAATTATAATTTTTATAAGAATAGAAAATAAATATTTTTATTCAGCAAGGATGCATTAAATTGACCAGAAGAGAGAGTAAAGATTTTTCAAATAAATGTTTTTTCTTTCTTTCTATTCATCAAATAATCCTGAAAAACACAAAAATGTGAAGCAGCACAACTGATTTCAAAACTGATAATAATCATAAACGTTTCCTCAAATCATCATATTAGAATGATTTCTGAAGGATAATGTGATGCTTCTCCATAGAAAACAGTTTGTTTTAAATGTTTTAATATTATTTCACAATATTATTGTTTTTACTGTATTTTTAATTAAATAAATGCAGTTTTGGTGAGCATAAGAGACTTCATTCAAAACATTTTTTTTTTTTTTACCAACAACATTAGTGTATGGTTGAACTTTTAGTTCCTTTATTGTCTACAAGTGGAAATTTGTCTTTGGCTTGGTTTTACTTACTAGTCATATAGGTGATCACGCCTTAGGCCGGTGACACACTGGATGCGTGGCGTAAGCGTCTCAGCTGCGTGGCGTGTCCGTTTTTATTTCGGCTCCCATGTTAACAGGTTAGAGCTTGCACACTGCGTGCGTGACACGCGCGTCTCGAGCCGCGCGGAAAACGCGTGCATTCTCGAAATAGAACCGACGCCTATTTTTCACGCGACACGCAAGCGTCTTGGAAGCGTTTCCAAGCAAAATTGAAGAGGAAAAGATGTTTATATGACATTTTGACACGAATACATATTAATAAATGTCATTTTGATGTTTGAAAGTGTCTGGGGTTTGACATAAATGCAAATATAAATGCAATTTAAAAAAATATTATCGATTTTCAAATAGCCTACTGCACCTGTCAATACAGAATGAAATATTCTATAGTCTATATTGCCGTCAACACTGCCGACGTTGTCTTTGCTGCTATATATTTATGTTTAACATGAAGTATAGGCCTTCCACAACTCTGTCCCCATATGTCAAATATATCACCAATATGTCACCTAGCAGCAGCAGCGCTGCGTCAGACACGCTTTTGGTGTGCAAAGACATGGAAAACGCGACGCAGCTGCCACGCAGCTGACACGCAACAGAAACGCCACGCTCACGCCACGCATCCAGTGTGTCACCGGCCTTAGAGATGATGATCAGCTCAACTCTGCTATGGTGCAGGACATCAGCATGGAAGGATCTAGGAACACAACAAACCATTTGTCACAGAGCCAACAATATTATTATACAATGACAGGTTTATTAAAAGGAAAGAAGATACAGCAGAAGTGAAATGCAGAAAAGAGAAAGAACAGACAATGATTTCTTAATTAGGATAACAAAATGTATGTTTTTAGGTTTACTTTTTCATTGTGTTGTGTTTAAAACCCTATAACACTTGTGGTGTTCCCGGTCAAAAATAACTGGCCTACAAAAAATAGCTTATAAATAACTTGTTATGCTATATTATCACCCAATTCTGGATTCAATCTTTTTGTCAACTTGTTTTCTTTCAGTTACGACTGTTTTTATATTTCTATTTGCATCTGATTAATCGTGGGCCTCATTTATCTGAGAGTAGGCATTTCTGAATAATTTTGGAAATATTAAGTAAAATATGAACATGTTCATTATGTTCATGTACACATATGTGCATGTGTGCTTGCAAACATTGAGCCCTTGGACCTGAGCATGTGTGGATACATGCACACACACGCACACACACACACACACACACACACACACACACACACACACACATTAAAACACAGAAACTATTTTGAGTATTACACACATTCTTTTTCACAGAGAGAAGCTTGATCCTACCCTGAACTGCACCTAATATTAATTTATCCATCTGACATTGATACACACAAAACAAATCAAACTAGTTTGATCAACAGTGCAATGTTTTTCATATTTTATTTAATATTTCCAAAACTATTCATAAATGCCTACTCTCAGTTAAATGAGGCCCACGATTAATCATATGGAAATAGAAATATAAAACCAGTCCTAAATGAAAGAGAACAAGTTGACAAAAATACCAATGAGATCACATTAACTAGTATTTTCGGGAAAAAGAAAATCTTCTGTTATTTAATGAGCTTCCTCACCTCACCCGTGTTTCCGACTTCTCTGGCAGCAGCTTTCTTCAGAAATGTTGACATTTTGCAGCTTTCCTCTGTTGTACATGGATTATTTGTGTTGCTGCTGAAATCACAGAACAATTTTTATCAATATTTGTTAACCATTGAGCTAGTTTCAGCAATTTTTAAGCACTCCATGTAAGTGACGTCACCGATTAACAGTACGTTTACGTTAAATAAATTAGCTCACGTCCAAGCAAAATCTTTACAAAACTATCAAAACCTCTCATCTACACATAAGATGTGATTAAAGGCCCAAACTTAAAGGCCCAAGCTATAAAGTTAGCATAACGTTAACGTTACCTCTTCTGAAAACGGTTGATGCTAACGGACTTTTTCGAAGACACTAAACCATTTCTATAAAGTAAATATTCAACAGAAGCGTGTCAATTACAAGTAAGATAAGTGTCAAGAACAGTTGTGTGTATTATTTGTGTGATTTTAGAGGCTAAACTCACCTGAAAGCAGTGAAAACAACAGCGAGAGACGTAGTTTTGCTGACAGTTGCAGTAGTGCGGTCCCGCGCCGTTTCCATGGCAACTCATCTCTGCTTCCGTGTTTGAAGACGACTCGAGTGTTCACGCGCACGCACATTAAAACGCGTCACAGTCACACAGCATTTACAAACATAAACATCTAGAATAAGAAATTACTTGAATGAAAATCTCATTATTAAATCATGAATTTAAAACTCATTTTGAAGTTCTATGACCCATTCATATGTGCAAATTACCACAACTGCACGTGATAGACGGACAATTGTGGCTTTTTTTATAATTTAAATATTTTTTGTTGTTGTTTTTACGAACACTCAAGCCCCATATTTCATTTGAACGCGTGTTAAAAATGCTCATAGGCAGTATTTTTTATATCACCAACATTTTGCTTTTGATATTGCTGCAGCTATTAGGTCAGTTTCACCATTTTTTTTTTTATTCTGTGCTTTCAGATTCTTTTAAACTGTAAAAATAAATTAAAACAAATATACATTTATAAATGAAAGATGTCCTGTAAGCGCTCAGAAACACGTGGACCGACTATCGGCTTGCCACTGGTGTGCCGACGGTGGCCCAGCCGCGGAAAACCGCTGGTGGCGTGCCACCCAAAAAACGCTGGCAGACCGACGGGGTTTTCAGATTGGTCGGGTTGCCGATGGTGTGCCGCCGGAGGTCCGACCGTGTCAAACCGCTGACTTTGTGCCGCCCAAAAAACGCTGGTGGACCGCCAGGTCATTGTTAGCTGGGGGAGGTCTGAGGAGATTGTATTTACTTTATTTTAACAAGCCTCTTGTCGTACTGCAATCAATTTTTAAAAAAGTGTGCAGAATCCACTTTCCCCGAGTGCATCCTGCGAGAGTGAGGGCGGAGTGTTGATTTCGCGGCTTTACTTCCTGTTCACTACTGCGCAGGTCTGGTCCCGAGATCGCTACTGCGCAGACTCAAGTTCCAATATGTCAGCGCCATATCGAGACGCTGGCGGCTTCAGTTTTCATCAATGGAAGAAAGCGTAGGGGCGTCGTCCATCTTTTTTACGGTCTAGACACTCTCAATAGAGCATCACAGTCCCGCCCACAGCCGGTGCCGGAAGTAAAAATTCAATACAATTTCTCCATTGACAGTTGGGGTATAAGCCATAAAAACGTAACCATACATGGTAGACTAAAAACCAGCTACGGCTGTACTAAGTGATTGTATATGCTCATATAACCGCCAAAAGTTCATGGGGCACTAACCTTGTTTTGAGATAAATGCCTTTTATTCGCGATGTCTTGAAGTACTTCATTACCCACAATCCTAAACAATCCCACAATCCCACAGTGATGCATCTGATTGGTGGAGCTCGTGTAAACCCCGCGAAAGTTCGTGAAGACTCAAGATAAATAGAAAAAAGAAAAAAAAACTGTTGCGTTTTTTTGCACGATATCACTGATGTGACATTTGAACCGAGGAGTCTTCATATGGTATGAGTCATATCAAGCATTTTATGATGCCACTGTCAAAACAATATTTACCTTAGGCATACCCAGAGCCATAGAGAGCTCTTCATGCATTTACTGAACATTTGTGTAATAATTCATGGCAAGTTAATAAACTGAATATGATGCACTTTCTGGTTTGCTGACCTTCACTTTTTAATTTTCACTTGTTGTTATTAAGAAAATACATTAAATGTTATTAAAATTAAGGATGAACTATAACTTCATGAATAAAATGAGCATGGACCACAAGTGGGAAATTGTTGAGGCATTTGTCAGCAACCTTGCCCGTGGGCCGCTGAAACTGATGAGCAGAACGCCGCGCGGACAGCCAGATCTGCACCCGTGAGCCGCGGACCGCCAGCCATGCTTTCCAGTCTATTTACACAATTACTACTGAAAGAACTGCTATAAACGGCACAAGAAAAAGTTCGCGTGGCTGTCGTCAGTTTTTAAAGTCGCTCTAAAGGCTCTTTCGCGGTTGTGGCTTCAGTCGACTTCAGTGAGGCGCGGTGGTTTACAACCGGCGTAGCGTCATAGAACGTCTCTGAAAAGGTTCACGCCCACTTTTAGGGGAAAACAAACCGCCGAGCGCCATACACAGTAACGGATTGAGGACGTGTACTAACCCTTACAAACATGTAATTTGTATTTTTTTCACACAGTAGGCTACCCCTGTTATGTATTTGTATTTAATTGCATTTTTCCACACAGTATTTTGTGTTTTTATTTTATTTTAAATACATTTCCATGTATTTATGCCCATCTCTGCCTGCCATCATCATCAATATCTTGCTGTTATGGAAATATCATGAATTACGGGGATGATGCTATCGAAAGCTAAATCAGGCTAGTTATATGGCTGGACAGAAAAGTGCACTCAGTAGCTTCTCTAAATATAAAGACATAATATTATACATTTAAAGATGTTTACTTCTTAAAACCGAAGTAAAATCCTTCACAGGCTAGCTGGTGACTCGATGAGGTAAGAGTAAATGTCCGGGTAAGACACTTCTGGCCACTGGGTGGGGTTGTTAGACCAATTTGACGCTGGTAGGGACATGCTTTTAAGTTGCTCAAATTAAGTTCATAAATGTATCGTTCACGCTATATGGAAGGCAGGGTGGACATATAATTACTCAACATATTTTATCTAAGTGATTTCTGCAGTTATACCCCAGCAAGCAATAGCCGTCTTTTCAACGTCTGGGTTAAATATAGACCCGATATAGTCCGGCTATGTGTAACCAGTGGCGGTCTTAACATAGAGGCATAGGTAGGCGGCTGCTTGGGGCCCCCGTAGTAGGGGGGGCCCCAACCAACCTCAAAAAAGAAAAAAAAAAAGAAAAGAAAAGAAAAAGCCCCTTATCATCATGAACGCTTCAAAAGAATAGTAAATTGTATTAATATTCTTAAGAAATACGTTGAAAAGTAGTAGTTAAAATGTCCAGTTCATGGTTATCCGTTTCTACACACCCCCGACTTTCACAATGAGATGGACTAGTCCGTAACTGTGCGCGGCGCGAAAGATAAACACGCAGTGACTGGAGGACTGGGAAGTACACAAAAACAGAGACGAAGCAAGATGAATCTAAACGCGAAAATGAAACCAAGTTACCCAAGCGGCTCAAATAAAAGAAAAAAGACGTTGATATGTATTTGTCAACGCTGCCAAAGATGACAAACTTTTTTACAGCTACTGTTGGGGATTCAGACAGGAACAACAACGTCCAAATTGTTGAACATGCCGCTACAGCAGCAGCTGCTAGCTGTGAAGTGGCGCTAGGTGAGGATAATGTTAACACACTCACATGGATATAGGTGGATTTGCTTAGAGCCAAATGCAACATCACCTCTCCCCAGTTCGCCCCTCTTACCCCCCTCTCAATTACTTACTATAAATACTGTTTTGGGCTTTAAATGTGACGTGAAAGATCCCTAGCGCACGTGAACTGATCACCTCTAACGTAACTAGCTAACGTTAATAGTGAATAAACACGAATGAATATTGAAAGATACAGTAGCCTACAACTTACCAAAATGTATATTCCTCATGTATACATAAAACCGATCAATCAGTGTTTTTTCAACAGCGGAAAGGGTCAATAAAACAGCTGGAGAACAATTATGTCACATAAAATTTACCTCAGGAAAGCCGTTTAATGACCATAATATATGTTAGGCTATAGCACGTTAGTTGGCTAGAAAAAAGAGCTATAGAGAGTATTTTGCTAAATATGTGTACTATATTACATATTTAGTATATTTTTTACTTATATTATTAAAGTTGTTATTATAATAAAAACGCATTATGTTTAATTTGAGTTATTTTTAACCTTAAATAATACTACCAGCTGATAGGGCTCTATGTATGTTTACAGCATTATGTGAGTTTTTTTTTTTCTTGAGAAAAATTAACCCTATCTTATCTTGTGTACCTAATATTTATCCAAATGAGTCAATTTTGAATCAAATCACAAGAATTGAATTGAAATCGTGAAATTTGTCAAGCAATAATAAAAAACCGTAGCTTACCAGAAATTGTACCATGTAAACATTGTAACATGTTTGTGTTTAGTTACTAAATGTTTTGACAATCACAATACACTTATTGTGATGCAAGATGTTTCAGGTGTTATCTGAAACCTTATTCTCTGTTGGGTTCCATCGTGACTATTAGTTTGTGTAGTGCTACACTTTGTGTGTTCTCTGCTTTCCATCTTCATTTTGGAGTAAAGAAATGTATGCAGGGTTTAAAGGGAAAGTTGTTTTTTTCTCCTCTCCAACCTTTACTTCCCCGTAGATTAGCTTTACCTGGCTATCCATCATTCAGTCTGTAATTTTTTTTCGTTATCTTTTAAAAATCGGATGGGGGGGCCCCCATACATACTTTCGCCTTGGGCCCCCAATTTGCTAAATCCGCCACTGGCTACCGCAACCCTTCAGTTTCGTTCAAAGAAAGAGTGCGAGTTTTGGATGCAAACTACTCCGTGTTCGTTAAATTTCGTCGTTGAATAATTGTTTTATCTGGTAGGTTATAGGGTACGTTTCCTTGCAGCTAGTAGCCTATTAATAACACGCATAGCTTAGCCGGGAAGTCCGTCATTTCGAAACCATTTATTTTACAGCCTAAAAATTACCCCAATGACTGTAAAAATGACCATCATGGCGTTCATTTACGGAAATGTTTTCTTCTGATGCCTTTTCCAAACACACACACTTGCGGTCTTTGCACTTGACTACTTGCATGACAGGCTATTTGCTCTATTTGGGACAAGTGTTCAAATAGGCATAGCATAGGCCAAAGACTGCAACTTTGAGTAGGCTACTCGATGGGACACACTGAAGGGCACCTACACCTTGGCATTTTTAAGACATGGGACAGTCTTGCGCACTTACTTCCTGTCGCGTGCACGCGCTCTCAAGTGGCCATCAACTTGTCTCCATCTGCTGGATTACTGATGTAACATAAAGGCACACTGGCTGAACAAAATAATTCTAAAAAACAACAAACAGTTTGCTCTGTTAACATTTATTTATTTACTGAACATTTATTTAACCATAGCAAAAGTAAATTTCTTATGTTAATTGTTTATTGTTTATTTCAAATTAGACAAATCTGATATAATTTGAATCTTATATCTGTTAGTGTTATTTAACAGTTGATATACTTCTTTAATGCTTCGCTAACTATCAGAAGACACTAGCCGAGTTTAAATCTGATGGCATGTTGTCACACTGCGTTACAATGAGCCCCTATTAGAATTATGATATTCTATACTTTCATGAATTCTATTGAGAAACCATGAGTAAAAGGTGAATAAAGACTGAGAGTCAATGTCCAGAAATTATTCATTATTATTATGTTTTGAACTATGCTGTATAGCGGTGTTTTCCCGTGTGTTTGTTGTCAAACTAAAAAGTTATTTTATTTTAAAAAATGCCATTATTTTATATATATTAAATGTTAATGATTGTATTGTGTTGAGAAAATATTTTAATCTGTCTTGTTTATTTTTTGATTAGATCAGATTGCATTTTACGCTGTCATATGTTACAGTGTGCTCCACCTATGGGGCATGTTGTCACATTTCACTTCTGTTCTTTCGGGTTAAATTAGGAAAAAAGTATACACTGTATTAATGAAACAAAACCACAGTTGTACTAGACATGTGGGAAAAAAATAAATACTCTAAAAACCCTAAGTAAGTTTACACAAACTGAGAAAGTCAAAAAGCATTAGGTTGTGCCCCGCTCTCATCTACGCCTTCATTAGATCTCAGTTGTTGACTGTCATGGTAATATCACTGCTTTTGATTATCCCTTAGTTAATTATGAATTTAAAATTCAAGTAGCGGTATTTATGTAAGATTACATTTTAGGAAGAAGCTGAAGACCATGTATTTTAAAATAAAGTAAAAGTGAGAAGGGCCCACAATCCCTTAAGACTTCATACATTCCACTGGAAATATAAGCAACATGATGTATCAGCTAAAAAGGACATGGCAGAAAATACATATTTTCATGTTCAAAGTGTTATTCTACTCATGCAAGAAACACAATGTTTCCACAGAATGTTTTTGACACTCTTGTCGCTACATTTCTGAGTTAAAGTGAAACTGCTGTGGTCTGAGTTTATTTCAGGTTAGTTTAGTGGAAGAGTGACCCAAATGAATGTGGTTTCTGTTGAGTGGACAAACGTCTTGCTCCTGTTTACTATTGCATGTGTGCGGTTGACTGATGGGTAAATGGACAAAGGCATTATTTTCCTATAGGGGAGACTGGGGAATGGTTGCAACACTTTTTGCTTTATCTCAGTTACTCAGAGACTATTTGGACTAGACCAACCAAATGTGTATATATTGAACTTGTCTAATCTGTCTGCTAATTACCCATACTATTTAAAGATGATTATATATGATATATCGTTCTCAGTATTTATTTGAATGGAAGAAGCCAGATGTTGCAACTGACCCCAACCCAGGGACAGTTGCAACATGTTAAAAATACCTTAAATTTCGCTATAACTTTAGCTTTTTGAAGAATTCTGAAAATATTAACTGTTTAGGCCTACTATAATATTATAGTATTATTTATTTATACACTAATATTATTGTAGCCTATTATTTATTTATTTAGTGATATTTATCAAATAACAGTTATTGAGTATTGTTCATGTGTAGAACAGGCCTACACAGATTCAGTGATCAGGAGTTACAGATGCTATTCAATATCTCCATATTTCAGTGTCAGACAGGAAGAATTGAACAATTTGCAATGCAACAAACTTTTATTAAACATGCAATTTATAACTTGTTGCAACCGTCCTCAACCCTATCAGCCATGACAGAACATCATACGCCTGCTAGACACACTGACTTTGACACATGCTAACCATGTCACTTAGAAGTCAACAAAACAATAATTCATACTAAGTAAGTTTTGATGAATTCATACAAAATGTCAGGACAGTATGACAAAAATACACTTACTTTCATACCTCCAAAACAAGTTTTGTTCAATAAATGCAGCAGCAGACGTTGAACATGTACTGTCTTCTTGGTGGGGGGAGGGTCTATGAGTGACATCACTCTAGCTTGTTTCTGATTGGATAAAAATGACATGTTGCACTCATCTCCTGCTGTAACTGTCCCCGGTCTCCCCTACAGATTAACACTATACTGATCCATTGTTAAAAATAAAGTAGTGAATCCAGCAACACTGACGTCTGATTCTTCTCTTTGTGCATCTCCAAATACAGCAGTAGATCAAAACAAACAAGTGCTGGAACATTCTGGAAAGAAAAATAACACAGCATCGTATGAGAGTTGTGTGTCAGTGCTAAAGGTAAAAGCGTAGTACACTTCAGTAGAGAATCACAGTGTACTTTTATGTCATCTTCATATTATTGTGATAATAGCACAAGTGAATAAGAGAAACAGCTCTGGGCCAAAGGTTGTAACACCGTTGTTATAAATACTTCCACACATGTTAGCATGACAAAACTTAGGTGTATTTATAGTTGCCATATCAACACTATATAATTAAATTCATAAATCTTTGGAAGATATCACTGAACATTTGTTTAACCATAGCAAAAGTTATTATGTTAATTTTTCATCTCTGTTTTTTTGTGTTCATTTAAAATTAGAGAAATATTATTTGAATCTTATATCTGTTATTTAACAGAGATCTAACCAGCAGAAGACACTAGCGGGTTTAAATCCCAGTTGCCCAGGCGGGGCATGTTCTCACACTGCTTTACATGAGCCCCTATATTATACTTTTATTAATTCTATTGATAAAACATGAGAAAAAGGTGAATAACACTGAGTGTCAATGTTCAGAAATAATTAATTATTATTATATTTTGAACTATCTTGTATAGGCTAGCTGTTTTCTGGTGTGTTCATTGTTCAAAGTGTGTATGAAGTGTGTCAAACTTATTAAACATATTATTACTAATTATTAAAAAAAGTTGAAAAGTATGAAAAAGTTAATAATGATATTTTATTGAGAAAATATTTTAGTTTTTTGTATTGTTTTATATATATATATATATATATATATATATATATATATATATATATATATATATATATATATATATAATTTTATTTTTTTTTATAGATCAAATAGCATTTTCAGCTGTCACGTGGTCATGTTACAGTGTGCTCCACCTATGGGGCATGTTGTCACATTTCACTTGACATTTCACTTCACTAGACATGTGGGAAATTAATGTGGGGAAAAATAAATATTCTGAACCATAAGTAGATTTACACAAACTGAGAGAAAGTCAAAAAGCGTTAGGTTGTGGCTCGCTCTCCTAGTGACACTGAATACCACAAATGAAGACGTATTTTAAGTAATCCATTAATATATGTTTCAAGGATATCTGACTGTATAAATGATAAGAAGTTATTAATGTGCATAGCTGCTGATGGTCGATTCTGAGCCGCACCCATAACCTACCGACAGGAAAGAGAGAGACACAGAGACTTTATGCCTAAAGAGATTTACTTGAAATCTGTATTTTGTATTCCGCTAAAACAGTAGCCAATATAAGCTTATTGTTGTTATTATTATTGTTCACACACACAAAAAAAAAGCGTTGTGCAGAATATTACAGGTCGTCAGCGCTCTCTAGTGTTCACTAGCCTACCAAACACACACACACACACACACACACACACACACACACACACACACACACACACACACACACACACACACACACACACACACACACACACACACACACACACACACACACACACACACTCTCTCTCTCTCTCTCTCTCTCTCTCTCTCTCTCTCTCTCTCTCTCTCTCTCTCTCTCTCTCTCTCTCTCTCTCTCTCTCTCTGCAAAAGAGGGAGTTGCATCATCACACTATTTCAAAGCGGTCCAAACAGTCTCTTATCCAGAGGAAGAGAAAACAAAGAAAGCGGTCGTCTCTGCTTTGGTGAGCATTATATTACTGCAGTTGTGAGGTCAACATCTATACGTCACTGATGATATGTCTAAATGCAAGGGCTTTGAAAATGTTAAAAATGTTGAATTAGTTTAAATTATTTAAAGTTATTGAAATTATTTGAGATAATGTTAACATAAGACATAACAATACACCAAAAAAATACACAAAAGCGGTGTCCCACAATAAATTAAGTTCCAAGCCAAGCTCAATTTTCTTGAAATATTTTTTTATGCCTATATTAATTTAATACTGTAATTACCATAAACAAGAATAAATAGTCCTGTTGGACTGGCCACTTGTCCAGGGTGTTTCCTCTGCATATGGCCCAAGATGCTGCAGACCCTGTGACCCTATAGGAAGCGTTATGGAGAATTGATGGATGGATGGATGGAATAACAATCATGCAGAATGTCACAACAAAGTGTTTATTCACAAAATAAGTTATTAATAATTATAGATAGTGTGTCCTTTATTAAAGTGTCCTCTATACCAGCTTCTTTGCTACACAATTACAATTGGATGCAAACATGACTTACAATGTCAGTTTTATTATTAACCTACTTAGAAGTTTAATTAATTGGGTGGATTTCTTTAAAGGTCCCATTGCATGGATTATTAAATTATTTTATGTTTCCTGGGGTGCCCTTATAATGTTAGTATGTTTTTTAGATCAAAAGTTGTTATAATTTAAAAATAAAAGGCATATTTCCTAGCCTGATTTTAGCCTCTGATGATATGTCTAAATGCAATGGCTTTGAAAATGTTACAAATGTTGAATTATTTGAAATTATTTGAGATTATGTTAACATAATAAGACATAACACAATACACCAAAAATACACAAAAGTGATGTCCCACAATAAATTAAATTACAAGCCAAGCTCAATTTTCTTGAAATATTTTTAGGCCTATATTTAGTTTAATACTGTAATTACCATAAACAAGAAAAAAATAGTCCTGCTGAACTGGCCACTTGTCCAGAGTTTCCTCTGCCTATGGCCCATATGCTGCAGACCCTAATGTGACCCTATATAGGACAAGAGGTATGGATGGAGAATTGATGTCTTATTAGAATAAGGTTTGTGTGTGCTCTTTTACTGTCACATGATGGTCACACACATCTTAAAGATAACATTTGTTCCACAAGCTTCTTTGCTCTTATGAGTGAGTAGCATGTTCATGCACTCACACGCGCACCACACAGAGGCGAGCAGACTGAAGGAGTCTTCTGATTGGCTGAAGAGTTTTTCTCCCCCGTTTGGCTCTGTCGAGTTTCATAAAATCAAGCTGAGTTTATTCAGGCATAAAGCATGACGATTTACCTCAAAGGGTTGAAGAAAATGGTGAGTTTAACAACGCACATCTTATGTAGTCAGTTCAGCCAGAGAGTCGATCATTTCGAAACCATTTAGTTTACAACCTAAAAATTCCCTCAATGAGTCATTGGCAATGACCCCCCCAAAAATGAGCATCACGACGTTCACTAACCGGCTTTTCTTCAGTTCAGTCTTCAGTCTCAAGTCAACAGACCACTCTGTGGTTGCGCTGACTGAGACACTGCGGAAACACAGTCACTTGTCTCCATCTACTGGATTAATGATGTAGGCCTATAAGGACACCGATTGAACAAAATAATTCTCAAAAAATACAACAAACAGTGCTCTATTATTGTAATTTCTCAAAATATTATCTTATTAGATTTGTTGGTAATACCACTGCTTTTGATTGTCCCTTAGTTGATTATGAATTTAAAATCAAAGTAGGCTACCGTTATTTATACAATATTGCATTTTAGGAAGAAGCTGACAACCATAAATTTTTAAAATAAAATAAAAGTGAGTAGGGCCCACAATCCCCTAAACTGGGACCTCATACATTCCACTTATTATAATTAATAAAGCAACATGATGTATCAGCAAAACATTGCATCAGGAGTCAGACATTGCAGAAAAGACATAGGCCTACTGTATTTTCATGTTTAGTCACATGAGATTCATTTGTTAGACAAGCGTACAACAATCTGAGGTCTGAAGTCAAATAACATCATCTTTATATCCCCTCAAAACATATAGACTACTGTAAAAGAAAAGTGTTATTCTCATGCCAGAAACACATTGTTTACGCAGAATATTTTTGACGCTCTTGCCTCTTGCTCAGTTTCTGAGTCAAAGTGACCCAAATGAATGTGGTTTCTGTTGAGTGGACAAACGTCTTGCTCCTGTTTACTATTGCATGTGTGCGGTTGACTGATGGGTAAACAGGCAAAGGCATTATTTTCCTTTAAGTCTGATATACTGATTCATTGTAAAAATAATAATAATAATAATAATTCTTTGTGTATCCTTGAGCAGCTTTTATTTCTCTATATCTCAGGAGGACATATTTCCAAATACGGCAGTAGATCAAACTATACAAGTGCTGGAACATTCTGTAAAGAAAAATAACACATTATCATATGAGAGTTGTGTGTCAGTGCTAAAGGTAAAAGCGTTGTACACTGCGGTAGAGAATTACAGTGTACTTTTATGTCATCTTCATATTCTTGTGATAAATAGCACAAGTGAACAAGTGAAACAGCTCTGGGCCAAAGGCAATGGAAATAGGTAGCATAATGGGGCTACAGAGGTTTTTTTAAATAAAATTGCCTGCACAATCTCGTCATAAAACTGAAACTTTGAAAATCCCAGAGGATCAGGTCATCCATCTTTTGTGTGTGTAAATCTCACTCACCTGGCCTGGGAGTTCAGTGATTCTCTTTATTACTTAGCTTACTATATACAATTTGTTTTGTGTTAAACCAGCATGCTCGACTTGTATGTTTAAAATATACATTAAAATATTGAAATTTAGTATTATCAAATCAGTATTTTAAACTGTGAAGCAAGGCCAAAACTATTTAAACCTGTTTGAAAGATTTTGAACAGTTCTGTTGCAGTATTGGTATGTTTTTCACTGTTCTGATTGGTTGTCTCTGCTGTAGTGGGCGTGGCTTCTGTTGTGATGTCATTGTCAGTCCAATCAGACATTCTCATATCAGGACACTAGGGGGCGATGATGATGATGATGATGATGATGATGATGATGATGATGATGATGATGATGATGATGATGCTGCCTTTTAACAAGCCTCAGAGGATTTTTATACAGAAAACAAAGAATTGTAAAATTATTTGATCGCCTATATCCACCAAGGTGATCTGAGAGCACAGTAAAGCTACACATTCCAAATATAGCCTATCAATTTGATCTAACACCTTTATAAAATATATTTGCTACTCTGCTGACAAATCCAGTCTAAGGTGTTTTTTAGTCTGTTTAGTTCTGCTGGTGTTGTTTATGGTTTTGGAAGCTGGGAGATCAGTTTATATCAGCTCCACATAAGACCAGCATACACAGGCTGTTTTCTACTGAAATAGACACTGTCAAAATGCTCTACAGGATGTTGCTTCTGAGAGAAATGAGAAGTGAGAACATTCAATAGGCTATTGCAGAAAATACTGCACTGGTATTGCCATGTAAATATATCAATATGGCCATAGACTATATCATTACACCATGTTATCTGATTCCACCGCTGTACTGTCATTTTAAAATGACTTAAAACATAATTATAATGAGGTTGTTTCTGCTGGAAATGATACTCAAACATTTCTGTAGGAAGTTGAGGCACATTGAGCTTAAAGTGACAAATGTTTAAATGGCGCAGTTCAGAAACTAGAATAAATAGAGGAAACAGCGCTTCACTCGATCACACCAACAAATGTGTGAACTTTAGTCATGTGACTCATAAACATGCTGACCATATTTTATATGATACAGAGATTGTTCCTAAAATAAAACTGGTAAAACTTCAGGAAGTTGCATTGAGCACCTATAGGCCAAATGAAAAAATCTCAAAACAAGATCCCATATTCATTTATTGTGTTTTTGGAATATTATTTTTAATGCACAACGTGTTGATAATGAATGAGTGGTATAGTATCTTCATTCTGGTTGTTGTTCTTGGAAGCTTCTTATAATCAGTTACTAATTTTGGACATCTGGTTCAGAGATATGATATGGAAATAGAATATAACAATGACGATATCTCACGATATCTTAAACTTGTTTCACAAAACCCTAACAATTAATTAATCCACAACAAACTGATTCATATGTGTCTCACCCCTTAAAAAATGTATCTAATGAAGCTTTCCTCATCTTCCAACTGTAATTTCTGCTTGGCAGATTTAGGCACATATAAGGTTTTGGATTGTCCTGAAGTTAATGATTGATAATGGAATAGGTCTAATGAAATTGTATTTATTTATTTATATGTTAAAGATAGTCTATGATTGTGTGATTTAGAGGGAGTGTGGAGGGAGAGAAGGGGGTTTTACGTGGTGACCATGGGCTTGTGGGATAGCATTTGAAATCAAAAAGAGTTCAAATATGATCACATATGATCACATAATATTTTTAAAAAAAAGAACTTAGGCAATTATGCTATGAGGCTAACGATATGTTTTTTGTTTTTTTTTACTCATTTATAATGACAATAGTAACTCTATTTAGTAAACTATGGTTACCATGCTAAAGAGATAATTACTGTAAAGATATCCAGCTGGAGTGCCCTCGAGAGCCACCAGAGGGCACTCCACAATAGACTAGGATCACTTTCTCATAAACTACCTTTCCCATAACTCACTGCCCGGACTCATCAGCACTCATCTCATTCACCTGTTTCTTATCATCTTGTTTCACTCACACCATAAATACCTGGTTTTCACATTCACTCACCGCGAAGTCTTGTTTGTGTCACACTGCATTTCTGAGCATTTTCCCTGTTTTCATGTCTTTTGTTTTTTTGGATTTCTTGCCTGTTCCCTGGATTACTCTTTTGCCTCTGACCCCTACCTGTTTTGATTGATTGATTGTTTGTTTGTTTATTTGTTTGTTTGGACTGCCTACCTGTGTTTTGACCCATTGCCTGTACTTTGGATTACGCCTTTGGATTGCCCCTTAAATAAAAGCTGCATTTGGATCTGAACCTTCTTGTCTCCGAGCAGTTCGTGACAATTACATTGATTTCATCTACTGTATCATGTGACTAGTCACGGACACAGACGCGCTCATGAACTGTGTTTATTCTTCCTGTCTGAACTGAAGAGTTTCTTTTTTATTTTTCAGATCGTAGAGTGTTTCGTATTTTATCTCAGGCTTTTAGAGATGTTGCGCATATTTATTTCATTCTCTCTTAGTTTGTTGTCTATCTGGTGAGTTATAAACATCTTTTTATTTCTTTACTTTTAGTGATAAGCCTACTTTTGTAATGAATCTTAATAATTTTATTAGCTGTTATTCATTTTGTTCTCCAGGTGTGTTTAATGTTGAGACAAATGAAGTGAAGAGAGTCTCAGTGAAGAATGGAGATTCTGTAACTCTACACAGTGATGTTGATGGAACATATGATGAGATTGAGTGGTGGTTTGAAAACACACGTATAGCTAGAATCAAGAGAGCGATTGGAGACAATCCTGAATATGAGGATGAAGAGAGATTCAGAGACAGACTGAAACTGGATCAGACTGGATCTCTGACCATCAGTGACATCAGAACCTCAGACTCTGGACTGTATGAACTAAATATCAGAATTGGGAATAAGGAGTTTATCAAGAGATTCAATGTTACTGTTGATGGTGAGTAGAGAATTACAGTGTATTTTACTGTCCTTTTCATATTCTTGTTATAAATAGCAGGGAACAAGTGAAACAGCTCTGGGCCAAAGGCATGGGATAGCCAATGGTAACATAATGGGGCCATAATGACAGAAAATGTAAAACAATTCTTAATCTCATCAGACACCAGACTGAATATTTTAACATCACTGAACTCTATCAGATATGTTCAGTTACATCAGTGTATCATATTAGCATTTATTTTCTAAGCTGATCTTTGTCTTTTGTTGTACAGTAGATCAAACTGACACATTCACCGCATTAATGACTGTCTCTCTTACAGTTCCAGACCTCCGTACTACATCAGTCTCCTTCTTCTCCTCCTCCTCATCCTCCTCCAGTCTCAGTGACTCTGATAGTGCTGATGTCTTCTTCTGCTGCTGGATCTCTGATGATCGTGGCTGTTATCATGATCTTCTGTATGTGCAGGAAACACAAAGACACAGGTACTGTAGATGCACCTACAGCTTATACATAAACAATAATGTGGAGCAACAATATTAGACACAAATACAATCATTTGAATGAACATGTCTGTCATTACAGTTGAAGACGAGACTCACACTGATGCAACACTCTACACACACACTGGACAAATGATGGTGAGTGTTTAGTGACATTTACATTCATTTATTTCGTTTTTTTTTTATTTTATTTTTATTTAATGAATAATGAAAAAACTGCATATCATATAGCAATTTAAACTGTTTAAAATGTGTACATTGCACATTAAATACAACATACTGCCATATGTTTAACAAGAGGCAGCGTCAGTCCAGTAGCGCGGCTGTCCAGCAGAGTTTAGTTCCTACCCTGATCAAACACACCTGAACAGCGGACCAATGTCTTCAGGATTAATAGAAACAGGCAGGGGAGTTTTATCAGGGTTGGAGTAAAACTCAGAGCTGCTATTACATTATAAATATATCATCAGCTTCCTGTGCTAAATCTCTGACTTATTTAGCCCTGTATTTGCTCTTGTCCTGATATCTGATGTTGAACATGTTTTTTTTTTTTTCACAGTCACACTTGCTTTTATTTTTTGTCACTGTTATGAACGCTGCTCGTCTTCTAAGATTTCATAATAAAAGTCCAGAGAACATAAAAGAAAGAGACCCTCCATTATACACAAACACAAGACCATCATTCAGTGTGAGAAACACTGACTCATAACCCATAATATCTAGAGATGAATTTGCAGCAAATTTCTGTCATTTATTCATTTTGAGCTCTAGTAGTTTTTGCATCTGAAACATCAGGTTTGTTTTTCTCCTTTGACCTTTTGTGTTTGTGTTTTCCTACAGAAATCTGAAATGACAGAGGTGGTTTATACATGTTTAATCACAGATAAATGATCAAACTCTGATTCTGTTTGTTTACAAATGATGTGCTGATTATCATATTGGCATTTGTGTTTTACACTGTATTACTTTTAAATTAAATTTACAGTTGTTTTAAATCACGCTTTTTGATTCCTTTACACTGATATCGATATCCACTTTTGGTCACAACAAAATATTTTCTGTTCATTAAATCATGGTAAACTCATAAACATGGAAAGTGTAGTAGCCTACACATTTATATTTCAGTGTATTAATTATTGATAAAGCTCTTGGGTGTATACAGTAGTATATACACTGCTCAAAAAAATTAAGGGAACACTTTTTAATCAGAGAATAGCATCAAGTCAGTTAAACTCCTGGGATATTGATCTGGTCAGTTAAGTAACAGAGGGGGTTGGTAATCAGTTTCAGCTGCTTTAGTGTTAATGACATTAACAGCAGGTGCACTAGATGGGCAACAGTGAGACAACCCCCAAAACATGAATGGTTTTACAGGTGGAGGCCACTGACATTTTTTCCCTACTCATCTTTTCAGACTGTTTTTCACCAGTTTTGCATTTGGCTAGGGTCAGTGTCACTTCTGGTAGCATGAGGCGATACCTGGACCCTACAGAGGTTGCGCAGGCAGTCCAGCTCCTTCAGGATGGCTTATCAATACGTGCCATTGCCAGAAGGTTTGCTGTGTCTCCCAGCACAGTCTCAAGAGCATGGAGGAGATTCCAGGAAGACAGACAGCTACTCTAGGAGAGCTGGACAGGACCGTAGAAGGTCCTTAACCCATCAGCAGGTCCGGTATCTGCTCCTTTGTGCGAGGAGGAACATGATGAGCACTGCCAGAGCCCTACAAAATGACCTCCAGCAGGCCACTGGTGTGAATGTCTCTGACCAAACAAACAGACTTCATGAGGGTGGTCTGAGGGCCCGACGTCTACTAGTGGGCCCTGTGCTCACTGCCCAGCACCAGGGAGCTCGATTGGCATTTCCCATTGAACACCAGAATTGGCAGGTCCGCTACTGGTGCCCTGTGGTTTTCACAAATGAGAGCAGGTTCACCCTGAGCACATGACAGACAGGAAAGGGTCTGGAGAAGCCGTGGAGAATGTTATGCTGCCTGTAACATCGTTCAGCATGACCGGTTTGGTGGTGGGTCAGTGATGGTCTGGGGAGGCATATCCATGGAGGGACGCACAGACCTCTACAGGCTAGACAATGGCACCCTGACTGCCATTAGGTATCGGGATGAAATCTTTGGATCCATTGTCAGACCCTATGCTGGTGCAGTGGGTCCTGGGTTCCTCCTGGTGCACAACAATGCCCAGCCTCATGTGGCTAGAGCATGCAGGCAGTTCCTGGAGGATGAAGGAATGATACCATGGAAGGGCCACCACGCTCACCTGACCTACATCCAATAGAACACCTCTGGGACATTCTGTTTCGGTCTATCTGACATCACCTGGTTGCACCTCAGACTGTCCAGGAGCTCAGTGATGCGCTGGTCCAGATCTGGGAGGAAATACCCCAGGACACCATCCGTCGTCTCATTAGGAGTATGCCCCGACGTTGTCAGGCATGCATACAAGCACGTGGGGGCCATACAAACTACTGAGTACCATTTTGAGTTGCTGCAATGAAATTTCAGCAAAATTGACAAGCCTGCTGCATCATTTTTTCACTTAGATTTCCGGGGTGTCTTTGAATTCAATCCTCTGTAGGTTGATTATTTTCATTTCCATCAAACAATGTGGCATCCTTTCGTTCGTAACACATTACCCAGTCTATATTAGTATAGATATCCAGCATGATATTTTTCCCCATTGAGATCTGATGTGTTTTCAAAGTGTTCCTTTAATTTTTTTGAGCAGTGTAGTATAAATGCCTTATTTCATTTGATTTCAAATAGATCAATTCTTTAAATACATTATTATGCATCTAACTTCAACACAAACATGCAACACAATTATGGCAAAACAAGCTTTTATTCTCTTAATACTCATCCATGACAACTGAAAAAACTGATGCGTTTTATGCAAGAATCTTTATAAAAAATCAAAAGCTGAATGAATGAAATGCTCTGACATTAAAATCATCTATAACTCCTTCATGAACAGAACAACAGAGAAACACGAAGAGCATTTAATACTTCAGTCCACATAATGTGGTGTCTATACTTACAAGTTTTTCAAGAAGGCAATCATTTAAAAAAATTGAGCATGAAAAATTGAATAAAAACAAAAATTATAATGTAACAGAGTAAGTGCTTTAAATAAAACAAGTAAAATAAATTAAAATAAAATTCTGCAATATTCTGTAAATGTGTAACTATAATCAAGCCTTCTTACAGAATGTAACATGATAAATTACACTAATCAGTCAAACTGTCTCTTACAAACAAGAAACCAGTATCATCAGCATCAGTGCAAACAGCAGACTATAACATCAACTTCATAATGAATGAAAGCATGCTTCTGTATTTATGCCAAATCAAACAAAAGTCTTCACTTATTAGTTTCACATCTCAAAAGCACACATGGTTGACTTCAAACACTGTTAATGTGTCTATTGTTACAATGACTATAAATCATCACTGTTGGCCAGTCTCTTTGTTCATATGTACATTTATTTCGTTCTTTTCCGCAACATCTGTGAGAAAACAAAGAAAGAATCACAGAAGTTAAAAAGAGAAAGAAACAGTCTTACGTCTGCATATAACACTGATGCAGCATTGCATTTCAATTTACTGTATTAATGGTGTTATATAAATTAACTAATGAAGCCATATTAACAAAGATTTAGCATAGCATATTATTTTTTTAGCATATTTATATTTATTATTTTTTAGATTAACATAGAAGCTTTTCAGTAATTGTTAAATTTACTCGCTTAACTGACCAGGAGTGGCACTGAAAAGTTATTAATGCATTCATTAAAAAATAGTTGACTGATTTACATTTAATTAATGCATCAATTAATAATAGATTTCTTCATTTTATTTTAAAGTGTCACTCCTAGTCTATTGTGTTTCAAACAGTGAAGAATCTCAAAAGGGAAAATTTATATATTATACAAAATATTTAAACAATAATTGAATCTGTGAAAACTAAACAAATCTTTCTTTTAAATTGTAAGTTGTTATATAATATACCGTATGTTATATATAGAATACGTTTTCTTAATTGTATTACAAGGTTAATATCTGAATGAAGGTCAGTGAAAGGTAGAAAAGTATCTGTAAGAATTCTCTGTAGTGAAGCCAAGAAAAACTGACAGAATTGTAAAGTTAAATAAAAAAAAAGACATCACGGTCATCTTTATCTTTATATTCCTATTAATAGTGTTAATGTTGTAATAATGTCTGAATGAACAAGAGGAATGAATCCATATCACACATCTTACAGTGTATGCCCATCCTGATTTTGATGTCCTTGCTGGAAACAAACACATAATTTAATCTTTTGTAAAACTTTAATTTTCACTGGCAAACTACCTTTGAAAACTGTAGCAAATCGTTACTTCATATTCAAAAGCACTTCCTCTATTAATCTGGTATCTTGTAACTGATAAGATGTACTGATAAACCGATAAACACACCTGTGTGCTTCTACTTTTAGAAGGCAAATAAAGCCAGCCAATCAGATCAGATCATATTGGATGGAGAAAGTGTTCTTCCAGTAATTTTAGTCTGTGCTGAAGTTGCTAAATAATCTTATCAGACCAAACATCTTCATTATCTAATTTTAAACATTTGCCTTGTACTGTTCTTACATTGTTCATTGTGCAGATTTGTGTACGCAGTATGAACTTAAAGAAGTACCATGTTGATTTTAATTAATTATACAGTATTTATTATTAATTAATTATTTATTAATCTTTATTTATTTATTATTCTTATTTAAATGCCTAAGCTTATTTAATGTTTAGTTGATAGAAATGTGTGATCTCTCTATCTCAGGAGGATCTGTCCAGGATATGATGCACTATTTACTCTTCAGTCTAAAGTTAAACGGCTCAAGATCAGTCTTTAACGTTTCTGTATTAATGGTGTGTCTTTGTGTGTTAAAAAATATATTTAAAATATGTAATATCTCCATTATAGATTAATGAGGGCACATCATACACAAACACAACAAAAAGTGCAATTGTTGCTGAGATTAAACACTGTCGTATCTGCAGTTACTATGTTCAGTTTGAGTTTTCTACAGACACACAGATGCAGATCACAGTAGATCAGTGTCTGCCCTTCATCTGTTAGTGTTTAACAGTATTCAGACTTTACTCAGGTTTATTTCCAAATTATGTGAACTGTGGGTGATACTTACCTTTAGACCTTTTTAGTTTAGAGATCACCCTGCGAATGTAAATCACACCAGCAACTGCAGCTGCTGCAAAAACCAACAGCTGAATAACAACAACACCAACACCAACAATCCCTGCTACAACACCTGGAGACAGACCTGAACCTGTAATGATAAAGACATATACATTAGTGTAAATGTGTCTGATCTATAACACACACTATAAACATCAGCACTATATAACCTGAGTGTAGATCTGATACTGTAATGATAAAGACAGACATTAGTGTGAGTGTGTCTGATCTATAACACACACTATAAACATCAGCACTATATAACCTGAGTGTAGATCTGATACTGTAATGATAAAGACAGACATTAGTGTGAGTGTGTCTGATCTATAACACACACTATAAACATCAGCACTATATAACCTGAGTGTAGATCTGATACTGTAATGATAAAGACAGACATTAGTGTGAGTGTGTCTGATCTATAACTGTAATTACTTCTGTCAATGAAAAAAAGTAAAAAATGAATCACCTACAGCATGAACCACTATAGCGAAAATACCATATATTTATTGGTAATAGTAAGCTGATTCAGAGAGAATCATAAATACCAACATAAAAAATTAAATAAAATACAAAAAACACTGAAGCTTTTCTGTGACAGATTCTGTTCTCACGGAAACATGTAAAACCTGTTTCTCTACTGACAAATATTGGAAACACTAATCTAAAAGTATAAAAGTATTAACATGCCTATACATATATATATATATATAACATAACATGCTCTAAACACGAACGCAGAGTGGAAAAGGAGGAGCGGGGGCACGGGATATATATATATATATATATATATATATATACATATGTTGATTTGATATCTACATTGTCCACAGAACACAGATGTAAATAAGATATTGATACTGAAATATCTGATCTACTCACCACTGACAGTAACACTGATGGTCCTCTGAACGGTGTGTGAGCTGCTGTTCATGTTCAGATGATAATCTCCAGAGTCTGTGATTTTGGAGTTACCGATGATGAGAGATAAAATCTGAGGATGCAGCTTCAGTCTGCCTTTGAATCTCTCATCACTGGTGTCAGGTGTTAAGAACTGATTGGTCCCTTTATTGAGTTCAGCAATGGTCTGGTTTTTAAACTTCCACATTATCAGATCATATCCGTTTATTCCAATTAGACCAGTGTCTAGAGTAATATATTCTCCCTCCTCTGATATTGTCTTCATTTCACCTGTCACAGTAACAAACACATATGAAGAACATATGATTACACATATGAATAATACTTTTTTAATCACGCAGTTACGGTAAGTGTTCTGTGGTTGATCTACTACTGAAAATGTGCAAATTAAAGAACACAGCTCATTTCCATAATGACAACTCAATCTACCAAGAGCAGCACATATAGTATAGAGTTGCAAACAAGAGAGATCTACTAAAAACAGGAGCAGCAAATTAAAAATAACATGGCACAGCAAACAATAAGTTCGGATAACGTCTTCCTCTGTCATGCCAAATAAACGAACACAAGTGGAGAACATTCTCTTCTTCTCTCACAAGCTCTCTGTTCTCCACAGCGCCTCTATAGGCCATATGTAGCAAAATAAAGTGTTTGGAACATTTCATATAGATTTTTGCAAATGATCTTTTTTGACTTCATCAGACCCTATAGTTTGCAAAACTACCTGTTTCCGATTTTTTCCCGGGCTGCACAGGCCCAAAATCAAAGATGGCGGACATATCACCAAAATTGCAAATAATCGCCTTTTTAACCATTTCAAATGGATATATGTTAGGTATATCATTATATACATACATTTTCTAATTAACTGATTGACTTGGGTAATATATATGACCATGGGTAACATGAATTATCATGATTATCAACCAATGATGGGTGTAACCACCATTATGCTATTTATTGGCATACCCGGAAAAACGCATTGACTGATTAAAAGTTTCCTTCATATAACCTAATAATCATTTTAATTAAAATAATGTTCTGCGCGCACCACAATAATTCTGTTAACAATCCGATGACATGGAAAATTATTGGGGAGAATGGATTACATGAAGCCAATGGAAAGATGGGAAAGATAGCCAGCCTTTGTTACTAGGAAACGATAAACAAAATGAAACTTTTGAGCTTTTGCAGGAAGAGGGAAATTATTTTTGCAGCCTGGGCAACTGGTGTTTTTTTACTTGCTAGGACCCCACTGAATACAAAACAACCTGTTTCCAAATTTTTTCTTCATTTTTAGTGCCAAAATTCAAGATGGCAGACAATATGCAGACAAATCACAGAAAATAAAATATATAATCTTTTTCCTTCTATAAAGGCTTTAAAATGGTAAACTTTTGATGAATGTATTCCTAATAAGGCAGACAAGTGAGACAGACTATTTTCAAAAATATTTATTGGATCATTTGCCAAAAAATTGGGTGAAAAAATCTGCATTTTGTAAATTTAACATAAGACATAAATTGTAAAAAGTATTTGGCTGTATGTGGAAGATCACATGATGCAACACTCAAACAAAACATGAAAACACACGCAAAATAAATAAGTAAAATTAAAAGTGTAGTCTGAAAGCACTGGATTAAAAAAATGCAATGATCCAAAATAAATAGTTATTCTTAAAATGTTAAATATTTTGTATACTGGAATAGCATTATTCAGATAATATCCATTGTATAAAATAATGTTTTATAGTTGTGAAGTTTTGAGCCAGCTTTTTCTTCAGCTCTGACTTCGCGTGCAGCCGTGCACGAGCACAAAACGTCACAACACCCTCCCCCTGTCGGTGATTGGTTGGAACACTATTTGTTTTGGTTTTGATTGTTTGGCTAAACCATTTGTTTTTGTGTGCAGATCTCAGAGCCTAGGCTGCCTACAGAGACGCGGTTTTTTGACGGCATGCTGATGGGGCGGGCAGCTAGCGGATCGTTAGGAAAAAAAATAAAAATATTTTTGGGCCTGAAATCACTGATACCACCTTTAAGATCGTCTCAGATCAAATCTATTCATTGTGGAGCTTCATCCATCATCAGTCTTAATTAATGTGTCTCATAAAACACTGCAGTAAATATTAATAAGCAGTGTCTACCTATAACAATAACTCTAATCTGTGTGAGCTTTGTTGCTGTTGTTTACCATCATCTTCATATCATGTGGATACAGGAAGATTAAATATATAAAAGGAAGTAATGTAAAAGAGAGACATGATCAGATTCAACAAAACAACATTTAACACAATAAAACTTTATATGGTCATTTCTATGCCTCTTGTTTCTTCTTTTTAAAGTTGTGAAAATAACTCTGGATTCCTCTTTGCTGTAAATCTCTGAAGATTTAATATTTCCTTTACACATATTTAATTTTTTACACATTATTCTCTTAACTTGCACTCATAGCTGCTTTTTTAATTTACAAAACAACAAAAGGTTTTGAAGAATAAACCTCTGATTATTCCACATCATCTAAACTGTTCTCAGAAAATTAATCTAGATTTTAATCCAGTTATCAGATTGAAAGACTTGAGTTACTCACCGCTGACAGTAACATTGAATATTTCGAATGTCTCAGTTCTGCTCGAGATCTTTAGTGTATAGAGTCCAGTATGGTTAGTTCTGGTGTTTGTGATGGTCAGAGATCCAGTCTGATTGTCCAGATTCAGATGGCCTTTGAATCTCTCATCTTCACCCTCAGATGTATTGAAGATTCCAGCTGCTTTATTAATTCGAGCTATGATTAAATCACCAAAATACCACTGAGCTGAATCAGCTTTTCCTTCTGGTATTACAGTTTGAGGTTTTAGAGTGAGAGAATCTCCCTCTATCACTGACAGTGTTACATTAACACCAAACACACCTGGTGGGGAAAACATAAATAAAAGATGTTAATTCTTGATCAATCTTGGCATTTTTTTGCAGTGCAGCAAATGTTAGAGTGAATTTACCCTGTTACACAGTGTGTTTTCATTATTGTGCTGAAGTGCTCTCTGTGTTTCTGAAACAGAGTTGGAGAATCCAGAACTGAGTCTGTGTCACTGTTGTGCGTGACTCTAATAATGCTACTTTATTTAGTTTACTAGATATAGTTTGAAACTGGCTTTCACAGACTCTGAACATGCTTTTAAAAGTTAATTTCCCCAATACCCATTTCAAATACCGGTAACTATTTACCATAAAACTACACTTTATACTTCATACACTAGTCTCATTCTGTTTTAGCCTTCATCCATTTCACACTTACATCAGTGTCTCCTGAAAATGATCCTTATGTGACTTGTAAATTTAACATAAGACATAAATTGTAAAAAGTATTTGGCTGTATGTGGAAGATCACATGATGCAACACTCAAACAAAACATGAAAACACGCAAAATAAATAAGTATTAAAAGTGTAGTCTGAAAGCACTGGATTAAAAAAATGCAATGATCCAAAATAAATTGTTATTCTTAAAATGTTTAATATATTGTATACTGGAATAGCATTATTCAGATAATATCCATTGTATAAAATAATGTTTTATAATTCTTCACAGATAGGGGAGACTAGAGAGTGTTGTGATTTGGGCTGAGTTCAAACACTATCAGTTTAACTTAGAAATGAAGAACAGGAGTTAATCACAGTCGTGCATGAGCACCAGCATCCTCAGATGACAGAAGAAGTTGTGAGTCACAAAAAATATAGAACTTACAGAACAAAAAATCATAGGTAAAAGTAAAATTTCAGGAATGGCTCAAAAAAAGATTTACAAATGTTTTGCGAGCAAAAACATTTGCAAAATATTTAGGCTCATTTTATCTCTCATCTCATATTTTTTTCCCATCAGACAATTTGTTCTATATATATATATATATATATATATATATATATATATATATATATATATATATATATATATATATATATATATATTTTTTTTTTTTTTTTTTTTTACAAATTGTAGTATTTTTAATTAAAATGTTTACCATTTGTTTACATTTTTTAACCAGAATATTTTATATGAAATAAAGGTGGGGTTTTTATTGCATAATATTTCTGAAAGTAAAAATCACAATAATTCAAATCAAACCCACCGACTGTTTCAGACACAGGCTGCACAACAGCGCACGTTACTTTAGAAGCAAATAGTGATAATAACGACGAGCTTGATAAAGAGATGCAAGTATTTCTAGTGTAGACTATAGGGGGAGAGCAGGGCACAAACTAACGCAGGGCTAGTTGTAACACAGTTGTTTTAAATACTTCCACACATGCTAGTATGGCAAAACTAAGTGTGTTTACTAGTTGCCATATCACTGAGAAAAAAATGACGTCAACATTTCGAAATCTTTGTATGACATCACTGATCATGTATTTATCCATAGCATAAGTACATTTCTTAGGCTATTTATGTTAATTTTTCATCTCTATTTTTTGTGTTTATTTACAATTAGACAAATCTGAGATTATTTTAATCTCCAATATGTTATTTAACAGTTGATATGGTTCTTTAGTGCTGATCTAACCAGTATAAGACACTAGCAGGTTTAAATCCCAGTTGCCAGGCGGGGCATGTTGTCACACTGCATTACAATGAGCCCCTATTAGAACTATGATAATCTATTATATACATTTATGAATTCTAAAAGGTGAATAAAGACTGAGTGTCAATGTTCAGAAATTATTCATTATAATTATGTTTTGAACTATGTTGATTAGCTGTTTTCCGTGTTCGTTTTCAAACTTATTAATTATTAAAAAATGACAATATTTTGTATGAAAAAGTTAATAATGGTATTTTAGTTTGTCTTGTATTTTATTTCATTTTTTATTAGATTAGTTAGCATTTTAAGCTGTCACGTGGTCATGTTACAATGTACCCCACCATTGGGCATGTTGTCACATTTCACTTCTCTTTCGAGGTATATCAACAAAAAAGTATAAAGTTAGCCTACACTGTATTAATAAAACAAAACCACATAACTATTGTACTAGACGTGTGGAATAAATGTGGGAATATAAATAAATACTCTGAACCCTGAGTAGCCTAGATTTAAACAAACTAGATTTAACGCACCCATAACCGACCGACAGGAAAGAGACAACGAGACACTTTATGCCTAAAGACAAAGAGATTTACTTGAGATCTGTATTGTGTATTCCGCTAAAACGGTAGCCAACATAAGCAATAAATTGTTGTTATTATTATTATTATTCACATAATAAATAAAATAGCCTAAACAAAAAATAGTGTTTTGCAGAATGTTACAGGTCGTCAGCGCTCTCTGGTGTTCACTAGCCTACCAAACACACACACACACACACACACACACACACACACACGCACGAACAAACTTACCCCCCAAACTACCCTTATAGTGGTGTTGTCACTTTCACGCTATGATTTATCACGTCTATTTGTAGAAAGGTTATATCAGTTTGTTAAGAAACAATGGCGAGCAAATTAGATGACAAGAGCAAGTGCGCATTTTCTGTTTACGGTTTATATTGAAAGCGATTGAAACCGAAAGTGTTAAATTAATGGAAATGAACGTGACTCACCGTCCACGAGCAATAAAGCCCCAAAAAGGAAGAACATATTCCTCATACTGATGTCGCTGCCGACCGCATCCAAACTGAATTATAGAAGTGATGCATGATGATCATGGACCAGGTCACGTGATTCTGCGAAAGAGGGAGTTGCACATAGACAGTAAAAGAAATGGACACAGCGACCCCATTGGATTCAACGGAGAAAAGTTTTTTTTTTTTTTTTTTTACTTTTTTATTCTTTGTTTATTATTATTCATGTACAAACAATATGACAATATTGGTAGGTCTTTACATAAAAAAAACATACAAGACAGCTGCATGAAAGAACCACAAATACCCCCCCCCCCCCCCCCCCCCGCCACACACACACACAATTAAATAAATGAATAAAAAATAAAGGGGCTAGTGTTTTTCTTTTAAATCATATTCTTCTATGGTGGAAAAAAGACTAATTGAGTTATTCTTTTTTATCACTTTGAGGGCTTTTGTATAAGAAACAAATTCACCATGAAATGCACAGACATTTTGATTTGTGAACATAAAATTCTCCAGAGGCTATTGCTAACCAGGAAGTTATCTTTGTTATTGTTCATTATAAGTCCATAGATAATGTCCTTTGCAGTGAAGTCTTCGAGCCGAGGTATATCTTTGGGTAAAGCCAGTCATAAATCTCAGACCAAGGCCTCCACATACTTACAATGAAAAAACAGATGCTCCGTGGTTTCAATATCATCACAAAATAAACATTTATTTGAGTCAAATCCAAATCGAAGTCGTAAATATTCACTCGATGGATATATCCCATTTAATTTTTTTTAACTTCAAATGGGAGTTAAAGGGAATTTGAATTTTTTTTGGTTTTAAGTATGTGAATGGTATCTTTTGAGAAATAATGTAAAATTGAGTTTCTATAAGCTAATAGGTAAACAAATTTTAAATTTTGAATTTGTTTCTAACAGTTTTGTTTGAAAGTTGGCTTCCTTTAAAATCACGGCCTTCAACTGAAAGGGCTGGGATAAGTGGGATCATAGAGACAGAATAAGAGAGAATTTCATTAATTAGGCATACAACATAATTAGGGATGGCTTTAGTAATAGATTCAAATTTGTCCAGATTGCAAATGAGATTATATGTAACACGGAAATTTCACTACTAATGGGACACTGACCAAATACCTTTCTCCATCCAGTTCTTGTCAAACAGTGATTTGTTCCTAACCGTAATATAACAATTTTTCCATAATGGAATATTGTGTGGTGTAAAATTATGATTATATAAAATCTTCCAGTATAACAAAACCTGTTGATGAAATTTGGATAATTTAAATTTAATAAAATAAAATATAAATAATTTAAACAGCATTGAACGGTGAAATCACAACTTAGTAAAAATTCTATTCCTCCTAATTTCTTAAACAATTCTCTGGGAATATGAAACCAAAAATTATTGTGATTTAAAAAGGATTTCAACCAGTTAATTTTCAGGGTCCCATTTATAGAATCAAAATCAATGGCTTGTAAACCTCCATCTTTATAATCTTTTGTCATCTCTTCCCTTCTAATGTAATGTGTTTTCTTCCTCCAGATGTAACCAAAGTTAACCTGATTTATTTTTTTAATGGCTCTATTTGAAATAGCTATTGTGTATACAGGATAGATTAATCTTGAAATGCTTTCCATCTTAGTCAAAAATACTCTACCCAATAAGCTTATATCATGCAATAGCCAAGAGTTAAGTTTAATTTGACATTTATCTAATACTTTCCACACATTAATTTTCAACAGAATCTTTTGAAATAAACATTCCTAAGTAGCCTACTTAACTTTAGATTTTATAGGGATGTTATAAGCCTCAGTTAAGTGACATTGATGAATTGGCATTAATTCACACTTGTTCAAATTCATTTTTAAACCGGAGGCTTGAGAGAAGGTGTGAATTATTTGTAATATTTTGGGGACCTCTGTTAACTGTTTCATGAAAATATCATCTGCAAACTGGCTGATGATTACTGGCTGGCCAACTACCTGTAATGGGGTATATGCTTGAGTTCCTGATAAAGATAGCATTTCTGTAGTTATAATAAAAAGAAATGGAGAAATAGGGCAACCCTGTTTATTAATTGGAAATCTTGGTGATGTACCGCCTGATAAAGAAACCAAACTATTAGAATTTTCGTAAAGGGATTTTATAATATTTCGAAATGTATCTCCAAACCCAAACAATTTTTAAAGGGGACATATCTGTCACAGTGTCTGGTTGGTGTTCCCTGGTTTTCCCCTAGAGGTCTCTCTTCCCTATTCTGACATCCTTGCATCATGAACTACATATCCCATAATGCCTACCTGGACTCATTTTATTATTGCACTCAGCTGTTCCCCATTACCTTGTTTGTATCTGTCTATTTATACCCTGTCTGTTTCAGTGTTTGTCATGGAGTCCTTGTTTTATGTCACAGCACTTCTGAAGTTTGCATCTGCCCTGTTCATGTTTGTTTCTTGTGTTTTGGATTGCCTTACCGTATATTTGACCCTTGCCTGGACCAGTTGTGAGTACGGATTACCCAATAAATACTGCTCTTGGAACTTGCCTATTTACCCGTGTATGTGTATCGTGACAATATCATGCTAAATCCACTTTTTTAGCCCTTAAATGCATTTTGTTGTATATTTGGAGTGTTTAGAAGTACAGAAAAGTTTAAATTATTCTCTTCAGGTGCTTCGTTGATATCTTTATTTTCTGTTTTGGTCCTATTTTTCAACCTGTTCCGATTTTTCTATTATCTATGACGTTTTTTGAACTATTACGTCACAGTATTTGCAGCTGAACTGCCAAATAAGGACATCGACTGGCCGGCTCAACACTTCGAGCAACCAGCCATTATTTCTCGCTGCAATTTTGTAGTCCAAGCTAAAGGATGCAGAAGTTACGAGAGGGTAAGTTAAAATGTTCGGTTGTTGGATGTAGTAACTCACATGCTTCATTACACCGTATAATATAGATGAACTGCCGCGCTTGTGAGCAGAGAGAGAGAGATACCCGGTCGCGCGCGCTCTCTCTCTTCGGAGCTAGGCGAAAGTGTAAACAAGACTGCACCGTCTCCAAACTAGACGCTGTCTTGCTCTCTCTCCCTCGCACATATTAATCCAAATAAATCGACACGGTGGTAAAAGGTCGGAAGACCAAAGTTTCATGTGTAAATACAGTAACACACCATTGCGATACATCCAAGACGTTGTTCTGCAGGTTCGTCGTCTTCATTTTCATCTCGCTCCGGCTCCGACTCTGGCTCGAACATGTAAGGCTGGCTGGACAAGTCTTCCGTTGTTGACATTTTGTTAATAATGTGTGAATAAAACGTTTCTTTGCCGCTAGATAATCGTATCTCTGCTATCAAACTACAAAAATGGCCGAACGGGGTGGAGTTGAACCGTTGAACCGAGTGTCACCTCTGCAACCTGGAGAGGGGGCGGGGTATGAAGTGTCTCAATTGTATTTATAGACACCGCACCAAAACGAGTTGCTCTCAGACGCACATCAGAAAAGGGGTAGAAAAGGGGCCTGTGGAGCTATAATAATGAGGAATTCAGACCCACGCATTGCAGTTCCGCTTTATATAGACTACAAATGTATGATTTATATGTAAAAAGGAACAATTTAAAAGCATGATAATGTCTCCTTTAAACAATCGAAAATAAATGGGGGTTCAATTGAATCAAATGCCTTGTAGAAGTCAATGAAGAGAATAAAGCCATCAGTTTCTTTTAGATGTCTGTAATCTAAAAGATCAAGCACTAAACGTATATTGTTGTGTATGGATCTCCCCTTCATGAAACCGGATTGAGAATCACTTATGATTTTGTGTAAAAATAATTTTAATCTGTTAGCATTATATAAGGGTTAAAATTTTATAATCAGTATTTAATAATGTGATTGGTCTAAAGTTATCTAAGATTTTAGGGTCCTTATCAGGTTTGGGGATTAAGGTTATGATACCTTGTTTCATCGTGAGAGGGAAAGTCAAGCTTTCAGTTGCTTACTTCAACAACATGCAAAAAAAGGTATTTTAGTAAGGTCCAAAATTGTTTATAAAAATTGTCCGTAAGTGTTGATTTAAAAATATTGCTTTCCCCTGTTGTTTAGTTTCATAGAAACAGACACCAGTGATTTTGCCAAGATATCTCGTATTTATTTAATTAATATAAAACATAGGAGAGAAGAGATGGTGAAGCCCTCAATCTAGTTTCTCATCATCTTCTCTACATTTTCATCCCTTCCTGCTTTTCAGACAGAAGGGCTTGGTTTTTATAGCCAACATCTCTCTGCCATAGACAAAGACTATTATTATTGTATATGTTGACCAGAAAACTGCATTATCAGAAAAACACATGATGTGAAACACATGACTATAATGTAACTAAAACAGTACATCACCAGAGAAACATGTGGTTCCCATTAACAATGTATCTCTTATGCTATGCTCAGTGAAAAAAACTGCACATACATTTCAGTCAAACTCCAACACACTCAAAGTCTCACAAAGTCTCTCCTCCATGATTCATAAAATTAAATTCATTACAAATGATTATAAATGGATATAAAAATTATAACACACAAATGTATAATACTTCTGATTAATAATATTAGTGTTTATGAATATCAATAAAAGAGTAATAATACTAAAACAATATTAGATAAAAATTTTAGTCTTCAGTAAGGCCATCACATCCTGATTTGTCCGAAGACAAACTACTTTATCTAACTTAGTGGTTCTCAACGGGGGCGGTACCGCCCCCCAGGGGGCGTTCAGAGAACAACGGGGGGCGTTGGAAGCAAGATTTTTGAAAGGGGGGCGTTCAGGTGTTAATGGGGGGCGTTCACGAGTTTAAATATGTAACGCAAATTTTTGTTCATTTACTTTTATTCATTTTAAGCATTTAGTTGTAACAAAAACTTGAAGTGGGCTATTTAAAAAGTGTTAGGACTATGTTTTTGTTAAATTATGTTGTAAAACATATGCGCAGAGTGTGATGTCATATGTGTGTGCACGCGCGTCTATGGTTCGCGTGAAAGAATATCAGCTGCGGTAAAAAAAAAAAAAACCTTCGTCCGCACCCGCTCTGACCGCAAGTCCACCATAATAATAATAATAATAATAAATTTATTTTGTATAGCGCCTTTAAAAGTAGCTTTCTCAAAGCGCTTTACAGACAAGCATAACAGCAAATGAATAAACACAATGGAAATACAAAACAAATAAACACATAAAATCAAGTTCATGTAAAAGCAATCCTAAAATAAAATGTTTTAAGAAGAGATTTAAAAGTCACTAATGTACTTGCTTCCCTGATGTCGGCCGGGAGAGAATTCCAGAGCTTAGGAGCATAGACAGAAAATGCTCGGTCACCCCACGTATGAAGCCGTGTCTTCGGAACAACCAAAAGACCACTCTGAGAGGAGCGCAAATTGCGACGTGGTGTGTAGGGGATTAATAAGTCAGTCAAATACTGAGGTGCCAGATTGTGCAGAGATTTATAGGCCAGCATAAGGATTTTAAAATCAATACGGTACCTAACAGGTAGCCAGTGCAGGGACTCCAAGACCGGGGTTATATGGTCCCTGGCCCTGACCCCAGAAAGTACTCTAGCAGCTGAATTTTGAAGATATTGTAATTTATCCAATGATGATTTAGATACCCCAGCTAGAAGACCATTGCAGTAGTCAATGCGCGAAAAGACAAAAGAGTTTATCAACTTCTCAGCTACCGAAAAGGACAACATAGGACGTAGCCGGGCTATATTTCTAAGGTGATAAAATGATGTCTTAACTGTATTCTGGACAAAAGGCTCAAATGACAGTGTGGCATCAAATATGACACCCAGATTTTTTAATTTGGTCTTAAACTCCAGTGCAACGCCATCAACAGACAGAGTAGGAGACCCAACCTTTCGCAGTTGATGTGGAGATCCAAGGAGCATAACTTCTGTTTTTGAGCCGTTTAGAGACAGAAAATTATTGGACATCCAAGTCTTTATCTCAGCAATACAGTTAGAAAGATGCCCAACGTTCACTTGCTGACCCGGTCTAGTATGTATATAAATCTGTGTATCATCAGCATAAAGGTGATAGTTAAGGTTGAGAGATTGTAGTAATTGACCAAGTGGATAGATGTACATACTAAAGAGTAAAGGACCCAAGACTGACCCTTGTGGAACACCCGTATGAACAGAACCAACTTTGGACCTATAACCACCCATGAAAACAAATTGACTGCGGTCAGTGAAATAGGACTTGAACCAGTCAAGAACAGTCTCTGACAAGCCAAATACATGTTCGAGGCGATCGAGTAGTAGGGCATGGTCAATAGTGTCGAAGGCTGAACTGAGATCCAAGAGAATGAGAACGGACGTGGAGCCGGAGTCGGAGGCAATTAGTAAGTCATTAGCGACTTTCACCAACGCAGTCTCAGTGCGGTGTAATTTTCGAAATCCTGATTGATGTGGCTCACATAGTTTATTTTCAATTAAGTGTTTGTTTAATTGAGCTGCAACCACACCCTCCAAGATTTTAGACAGAAATGATAGATTTGAGATTGGGCGATAATTTGACAGATTTCTCACATCAGAATTTTGCTTTTTTAAAACAGGAGTGACTGCAGCAGTTTTAAGTGCTGCTGGCACCTCCCCAATTGATAAAGAGTCATTTATTATAGCAAGAACTGAGGGACATAAAGGACCAAAGCAAGATTTAAACAGGCCACCAGGCATGGGATCAAGTATGCAGGTGGTAGCTTTCATACTAGAAACCTGGTTGCAAAGCATCTCAGGTTGTAATAAAGTAAATTTGGATAAAGGAATGCCAGAGAACCTAGGAGTATTAACTGTTAGATCGGCAGACTGCAAGGAATGAATATTTGTGCGAATATTGTAAATTTTTTCACTGAAAGATTTGAGAAACTCATTACACAGCCAGTCAGATGAAGTCAGAGAACTGACACCATCTACATTAAGTAGACTGTTAATTGTGTGAAAGAGCTTCCTGGGATTGCTTTGATTATTATCAATAATATTTGAGAAATAGGCAGATCTTGCAGTTTCAATGGCTACTCTGTAGTTTGACAAGCAATCTTTCCAGGCCTGGTGGAACACATTTAAACCAGAGTGACGCCATTTTCGCTCTAATTTCCGACACACAGCCTTCTGTGTACGCAAATCACCATTATACCAGGGGGCTGACTGTGCAAATGAAACATTACGTGTTTTTATGGGTGCAAAGATGTCCAAGTTGGCTGTAAGGACATTATTAAATACTGAAATTGTATCCTCAAGAGGAGCAGAAGACATGCCAACTAATGAAGATACAATCGAGTTTGCGAAGGTAGCATGATCAATTGATTGCCATTTACGGAAAGAAATAGTTCGTGAAGTCTCTCTACTAGAATGAAATGTCTCAATATTAAAAAAGATAGCTAGATGATCAGAAAGTCCAGTATCCACAACAGAGAGATTAGAAAGAGATGAGTCATTTGCAATAATTAAATCTAACGTGTGTCCTTTACAGTGAGTGGGGACATTTACAAACTGAGAAAAATTAAAACAGTCCAAGAGTGATAGAAAATCCTTGGCCAAGGGACAGGCTTTCTGATCTACATGCAGGTTAAAATCACCCAGAATCAAAATTCTCTTAAATCTGACGGACAATATAGAGAGAAGATCAGCAAACTCAGACAGAAAGTCCTTATTCAGTTTAGGAGGTCGATAGATAGTGACCATGGCAGAATGGAGAGCAGAGTGAGTATCAGACACATTTAAAACAAGACATTCAAAAGTTTTAAAAGGAGGAACGGATACAGGGTGAATCTTGTATTGCAGTTTGTAAAGAACTATAATACCACCACCTCGACCTGTAGTTCGTGAAACGTCAATGAGTCCGAAGCCCGCGGGAGTCAGCTGATTAAAAAGAAAACCATCGTCCTGTTTGTGCCATGTTTCCGTGATGAAAAACAAGTCCAGCTTCTTGTCCATGATAAAATCCGCCAGCAATAGAGCTTTGTTGTTCACAGAGCGCGCGTTTAGTAGCGCGGCTTTTAAAGGGCTTGCAGACACCGCATTACAGAAATGCCGCTCGTACGGCAGAGCAGAAAAGTTAGTAAGATCAACCCCGGAGGAAGACAGTCTTGTAATCCTTCGCCGGCAGTTCAATACTGGGATGGAGGACGACGAGGAAGAGATGTAGCTTCGTCCTGTGCTCCGATGAATATACCGCTTGGGCCGCAGTAATCCAGTCCTGTCACAGTGGTCATAGGTGTCCCCCGACAGATAATTCCGCTTCAGGGATAAGAGCTGGCGAGAGGTGTACTGTAAGGCCATGTTCATTAAAGCCTCGTCTGCGTCAGCTCCCAATAAGCCTAACTGTGAGTCCACAGAGCCGATAGAAAGCAACCAGGCCAACACCAAGAAAAACAATTTCCCGGCAAACATGAAGAGAGCACACCGCATCACAACGGATAGAGAGGAGCGGCAGCCAGAGCGCGCCAGCGTACCCTGCTCACCCGTCAACCGGAAGTAAGAAACTCCATAAGTGTTGTAGGTAGGCACAAGGAATGTTTTTTTTTGTGTTCATTTCTATTGCATTACGATTGAAAGCAGTAGGCTATCAATAATGTAAAAAATATGATGTGCCGTCAAGTTTGGGTTATGTGTAGGCTATATGCTGTGCGTGTTCTCACCGATGCGCTTATTGTGATTCACGGAGTTTTGACGAGTTGTATTTTGACGACTTGATATTATTTCTTATTCAAAAGTTTAGAATGCCTAACATTCTAAAATCTTCCAGTTTAATGCGACATGTAGCCTATCGTTACTTTTGCAACGACTCTATTATTTTTCTAGACCAGCGCTCAAGCACTGACTAATCCAGCGCTGACAAGAATCAGCATTCACGCGCTCAAAAGTGTGTTTGGCGCTGACAACAATCCGGTGGTGCCTAGAATCCAGCGCTGACTAGAATCATGCAGCGGACGAATGGAAAGTTGACAAGCCATTAAAAAGTATTGACTTAAGAAACACTTATATTTTTTCAAAAATTTTCAATAAATCATGTTCCCATTCACTCTGGCGACGAATTTAAAAATTAATTAAACTATATTCTATTTATAAGGTAAAACTTTTACATTAGGCATTAACTAATTCAAATCCCAAATGCCAAAATCTTTTCTTTGTTCACCAAGTAATTTACTGGTCAGGCATTATTGTTAACTCACAAGACAGTAAGGAGAAAATGACACTTTGATGGATAATTTAAATATATTCTGCAATCACATTTTGGTAATTTCATCTGAACGCGAAACACTGCTTGGGTAGTTTCAAGATATATAAATAATTCATAATACAATAATAATTTAATTGTTCATATGTGTTTATTCTTGTTAGAAGATTTTTTTTTTTACTGATTATGAACACAAATTATTCACAACAAACCAAATTAATTGTATTAATTATACCATTGAAAAAAACAAGCTGATACCATGGTATTTTAGGCCTACAATTCTAACATAATTTTTCATGAAAAATCAAGATTGTATTTATTTATTTTTCGAAAGTAAGGTTAATGTAAGCAGCTTCTTGTAATAGTCTCCTAAATGCGTAATAAAACCTAAGTGCAAACATTACTACTTTAATGACCGTCCTTTATTTTTCAGTGCATTTGTTTTACAATATATGGCTATTACTGTCATCGGATTAATATTATTACTATTATTATGTAGTAGTGTAATGTAGAACTAAAAGAGGTTTGAATTTTTCTTGACTGAATATGGGTTGGCACTTTTAATTTTGAACTCTCGAAGTGCACCAGATTGATGAATTTAACATTGAAATGATGGCCCGAGGTCCACTCACCACAGATTTACCAAAATCCTGTAAGAAACACTGGTATTGCTACACCAATGCAGCTTATAGCTTGTTTTTTGGATTAATCACTGGAGTATAGTTCAATTGTATTAATAAAGGACAATTTTGCACTTATTTCATCTATTAACTCTCACTCGTTCCTGCTCGCTCATTAGTTTGGGGGTGGGGGGCGTTCAGGGTCCTGAATATTGGATAGGGGGCACTGGCCCAAAAAAGGTTGAGAACCACTGATCTAGAATAAGAACCTTACTTGAATAAAAATCTCATTATTAAATCATGAATTTAAAACTCATTTTGAAATTCTATGACCCATTCATAGGTGCAAATTACCACTACTGCACGTGATAGTATTAGTGGGTTTTTTATAATTCAATTGTGAAATTATGAAAAAGCCAATTGTGGCTTTTTTATAATTTCACATTTTTTTTATTGTTGTTTTTACGAACACTCAAGCCCCATATTTCATTTGAACGCGTGCTAAAAATGCTCATATGCAGTAGCCTACTTTTTATACCACCAAAACTTTGCTTTTGATATTGCTACAGCTATTAGGTCAGTTTCACCATTTTTTTTTAATTCTGTGCTTTCGGATTCTTTTTAACTGTAAAAAATAAATTAAAACAAATATAGCCTACATTTATAAATTAAAGATGTCCTGTAAGCGCTCAGAAACACATGGACCGAGTCCGACTATCGGCTTGCCACTGGTGTGCCGACGGTGGCCCAGCCGCGAAAAACCGCTGGTGGCGTGCCACCCAAAGAACGCTGGCAGACCGACGGGATTTTCAGATTGGTCGGGTTGCCGATGGTGTGCCGCCGGAGGTCCGACCGTGTCAAACCGCTGACTTTGTGCCGCCCAAAAAACGCTGGTGGACCGCCAGGTCATTGTTAGCTGGGATGATTCACATGTTAAAAATGAACATGTGTTTTCCACATGTGCCACATGCTCCATTATGTTCACATGTGGTGAAACGTTGTTCACATGTGGTGACATGTTGTTCACATGTGGTGTAAAGTTGTTCACATGTGGTGACATGTTGTTCACATGTGGTGTAAAGTTGTTCACATGTGGTGACATGTTGTTCACATGAGAACACATCACATGAGGTCACATGTAATCACATGTGGAAAACATGTGATAACATGTGAAATTCATGTGTTTTTTCTGTAAGGGAAACTGTGACATCGACACGTTTTCCAAAGGGGACCAACATGATTATTTCACATACATTTTGCTCCGTTTCGCTCGGACATTTAACGGCGTAGACATACACGCGGAAGATGACGGTTCGTTTCGGCGTGAACATACACGCGAATAGCTCAAAATGCGTATAAATAACACGCCACTTTTGACTTGAAAGTGGCGTGTATGTTTACGCAAAGTCATGATGTCATGTTGTCCAGGACCACATTCATACCTTCTTTCCCTTCTGTCCCCGTACTATATGGGGAGGCTGCAGACATGGGGTGCTTCTCAATTCTTATTTGTGCATCCTCGTTTCCTTTCCTCGCTTCCTTTCCTCGCGTCTCATGCTGCGTTCTATTATTGTCAACGAACCGACTCGGACCTCGGATATGACGTCACTTCTACACTTCAAGCGTTCTGGACGCAGTAAGGTATTGCAGTAATACGACGAGTGATTAAAATTACAAAATTAAACAACGTCATTTAAACAACCAAAGCGGTACAAAAACAATGAAAACAAGTAACACAGGGCGCAGCCATCTTGGATTCCGTATCGGAATTCTTGCTCGGGGTCCTCACGGTTGTCCAAACTTCCGAGCGGCAAAATCCGAGGAAAGGGTTGGTGCATGTTGCTAGGTAACGTCTGTCTTCCTAGTCGGAACTCCGACACGGATAAATAATAGAACGCAGCATCAGCTCCTCCCCCTGTAGGATGCGAGGAAAGGCTGCAAGGAAAAGACGTGAGGATGGAGGGATCGAATGAAAGGTTTTTTTTAGGGGTGCAACAGTACAGATAGCCCACGGTACGGTCCGTACCTCGGTTTTTGGGCCACGGTCTCAGTTCGGTTTCGGTACATGTTTTGTGCAGAAAGAGACTGCTATTTCATCCTAAAAATATGTTTTATTTTTCTTATGAGCATAAACAGAATGTCACAGTAGGAAGAACATCAATGTATGGAATAAATTAACACACTAGTCTGTACTGAACAACACTTAAGTAATACAACCTCTTCAACTATCACTTATATGAAATACAAAATGTAAACACTTCAAAATATTCAAGTGGATCCCAATTCCAAACCTTGATAACTGGTATATGAAGTGATCAATGTGAAAGAAAAAGTGTACTTTTACCTTTAACAAACATAAATTAGCTTGTACTTTGAATAAAAAAAAGCAGAGCAAAATAATATAATAAAAAAATACTGCATTCAGGATACAAAGTGCAATGTTATTTACTCATCCACTATTGAGAGATTCTTGTGCAAAAAGATGAGTCTATCAACACTGTCTGGTGCAAGCATAGGGGGTGCAAGGCGAGACCGGTTGGCACTAACGATGTCCCCAGCAGTGGAGAAAATTCTCAACTTTTCAGAATGCCGCAACAAAGAGTATAGAAAGCGCACCGTAGGTCACGCAGCTGATGGTTGCTTTAGCAACGACAGACGCCTCCGGAGCGCAACCGCCCTAGCGCTTTGGAAAAAGGAGAATGCGGCGCGCCTAGCGTTTTCTACGCGTTTTTAGGCGCGATATGTGAACGGCGCCTAAAGCAAAAACTAAAAGGATCAGCGCGAACTCAATGGCAAAACCGAAGTCCCGCGGGACACGAGGGTAGATTGTCCCGTGCAGGGCTGACCGAACGGTCCGGGATTTTACCGTGTACCGTTGCATCCCTAGTTTTTTTATACATTGGAATACTTGTTCGCTCGAGCGTCACGTCATCAGCAGTGCTCAGAGGATCTGCCCTTATGTTGTTGAAGTTTGTTTATTTAAGAAATTCATAATAAATATTAATAAAGCAAGATACCCTGTTGAAATATGTGAGATGTGTGGTTTATATAAACTGCAAAGGTAAAGTATAAATAAAAATTATTGTGACCGATGTGAAGGGGGAGGAGAATTTATACGTTTTAGTCGATAAAACGTACTTGGTTACTAACGGAGCTCGGTTCTCTCTAGAAGAGGGAACGAGTACTGCGTTGAAAACGCTATGGGGAAAAACTCTTTTTCACGAAATACTGAAGCAAAAAATTATCCTTTAATTTTTTAATTAATGTAAAGCGCGTTGCAGCAGCACACAGCCATGGGCGAGACGGCTCGCTCACCCATTGGCTGCTCTGCGGCAACTGCATAAGCCTATCGAGCGAGGCTTGCGGTGACTCAGGCCAATGAGGGCCCTCCTTGCCACTTCCCGCCGAAACGGGCGTGGCTTAGGCCTATAAAGGTAGCTCGAGAACGCTGATTCACTGATTCATCGCCGAAGCGAACCAGAGTGAACCGCGCGCACGGCAAGAAACGCAGTACTCGTTCCCTCTTCTAGAGAGAACCGAGGTTACGTTAGTAACCGAGTACGTTCTCTTACGAGAGGTCTCTCGTATTGCGTTGAAAACGCTATGGGGACCCATTGCAAAACGCCGTGCGTGCTGTAATCAAACACCATAAACCTGGAAACCCAGGGTTTATCATGCATAATCACTAGAGGGACTCACAGAGAGTCCTGGAACAGGAAGGGAACCCTTCTGCCCCTATATGGTGACGTCCACAGACGCAATAACATGACATCACATAGACAAGGCGGAGAGCCTGAACTAATGTGGGAAAATGTGGGTCTTACGCAATACTGCGCACTGCGCTCGCGATCTCAGAGTCCTAATCAGACCACTGCTTCGGCTATACCGACAATAACTTAGCCTGTAGGGCGGGAACCTCTAGGTTATAAAACCTTATAAATGTAGACGGCGAGGCCCAGCCTGCCGCCATACATATGTCCTGTAAGGAAATCCCACTAGACCAAGCCCACGACGAGGCAACGCCTCTCGTGGAATGCGCTCTGACACCTAGTCGAGTCCCAAAATAGATAAATAGCCCTGGATAAGATGCAGTAGGTATTTTTGAGGAAAAGAACTTCAAGTGTTGTTTCTATATGATTTTTAGGTGCTGAATTTTTTTGTGCCGTATAACAAGTTGTAAACATCACTGTTTTGGCATAAAGAATAAAAACAAAATGGCTGCCAAAAAAAAACAAACAAAAAAACGTTTTAATGCATTTATTGCAGTTTAAACATTAAACATGGGTGGGCTTGGAATACACATGACCCCAGGGGGCTTCATATTGAGAATCCCTGGGGTTTCCAGCCGCAGGTGGAATATTTCAAACCCGGGGGTGGCAAGGTAGCTTGCCGAGGGAAAGACACATGCTCAGAGAGGCTTACAGTGGAATACACACGTGGGGGTCGCCCAGAGGCCGTGTTAGGTGTCGCCCAGCCTGCAGCTCTACAGATGTCTGTTAGTGAGGCGCCATGAGCTAGAGCCCAAGAGGATGCCACACTCCGGGTGGAGTGGGCCGTCACACCAAGGGGGCATGGTCGACCTTGCTGCTGGTAAGCCAAAGCAACGGCGTCCACTATCCAGTGAGACAACCTTTGCTTGGAGAGAGCCTTTCCCTTCAGCTTCCCACCATGACAGACAAAGAGCTGGTCTGAAGTCCTGAAACACTGCGTTCTGTCTATGTAAGCATGGAGGGCGCGTACTGGACAGAGCAGTGCCAAGGCTGGGTTTGCCTCCTCCAAGGGCAGCGCTTGCAGGTTCACCACCTGGTCTCAAAAGGGTGTGGTGGGAACCTTGGGCACATATCCAGGTCTCAGGATCACGTAAGTGTTAGCCGGTCCAAATTCCAGGCACGCTTCTTCAACTGAAAATGCCTGTAGGTCCCCTACCCTCTTGATGGAGGCCAATGCAACCAGGAGCACTGTCTTCATTGACAGGAACTTAAGCTCCACTGATTGCAGAGTCTCAAAGGGAGCACTCTGCAGAGCAGTTAAAACCACTGAGAGGTCCCAAGGAGGGAACGAGAGGAGGACGGGGAGGATTCAGTCTCCTCGCTGCTCTCAGGAACCTGATGATCAGGTCGTGCTTTCCAATGGACTTACCTTCAACTGCGTCGTGATGTGTGGCAATGTCGGCACCATACACTTTCAGGGTGGAGGGAGACAGCCTTCGCTCCAACCCTTCTTGCAGGAAGGAAAGCACGACACTGATTTGGCCTTTCGTGGGTTCTTGAAGTTTATAAGAACACCAGTTAACGAAGAGGTTCCACTTCAACGCATAGGCATGTCTCGTGGACAATGCTCTAGCGGAAGTGATGGTAGCCACCACCGCTGGTGGTAGGGTACTCAAACCTGCCTCGTCCCGTCCAGGAACCACACATGGAGGTTTCAAAGATCGGGACGAGGGTGCCATAGGGTGCCCCGTCCCTGAGAAAGCAGGTTCTTTCTCAAAGGAATTGGCCAGGGAGGTGCTGTCGCGAGGAGTACTAGTTCTGGGAACCAGGTGCAGTTGTGCCAATACGGGGCAACCTAAATGACCTGCTCTTCGTCCTCCTTGATCTTGCGCAAAGTCTGCGCAAGAAGGCTCACTGAGGGAAATGCATACTTGCAGAGGCCCTGCGGCCAGCTGTGCGCCAGTGCATCCGTGCCGAGCGTGCCCTCGGTCAGAGAATAAAACAGGTCGCAGTGGGACGAGTCGTGGGAGGCAAACAGGTCTACCTGTGCGTCCCCGAACTGATCCCAAATCAGCTGAACCAACTGGGGATGGAGTCTCTATTTTCCAGCGAGAGGCCGAAACCGAGACAGATCGGCTGCACGGTTTAGGTCTCCCGGGATATAAATGGCTCGAAGCGACCTCAGATGCTTCTGACTCCATATGAGGAGGTGGCGGGCGAGTTGCGACATACGGCGGGAGCGCAGACCACCTTGTCGGTTGATGTCACTACTGTTGTGGTATTGTCTGACTGGACTAATATGTGCTGACCCCTGAGCATGTTGAAGATTTTATTATTTAGAAAATAAGTAATTCAACTGGTTTTTGTACACTATTATTTCCTTGTCTGTGGGTGACTTTTGCTTGACTTTGGAACCTGAGAGCTGTGTCGTTGCAGCAGAAAATTCTATTTCAGTAAAGTCACATGGTACAAGCTATTTCTCAAAATAATCTATAGAATGCATTACCATATTTGGGAGAAGGATGTAGGTATATACATATGCTGGAAGGCCTTTCTGGAGGGTCTTCTCTGCAGAGGGACACTCGGCTTTGTTTTGTTAATAAAGTCTAATTTTTTCTGATATCAAATATCTTTGAAGTCATTCCCCTGAAAATAATTAAACCACAACAAATGGCGACCCCGGCAGGACGTGACTTAGGAGCTGAAGGAGCCACGAAGGGATCGCTGGTGACTGACACAGACAACAGTGGCCACTGTACTTTGAGGTGAGCAGTTTTTGCTTTTGAATAAGGTATGTGTTAGTCACCAGTGGCCCGGATGTGGTAAGAAAAGCTTCTCCAAATTTAAAGAACTTAAAAAGTGAAAAGGAGTGTTTGATATCAGAAAAATTGCATGCATTGTCTTTGTAGATGTCAAGTAGTTGGTAAAAGCGCAGGGCAGCTCCCGATAGTGTTTGCTAGTGCTTGTTTAATCCTGAGTGGATTCTATAACTACTGGTGATGCTGATTTAGCGCAAAGAGTTTTGACGTACGTACGTAAGGATCTGTGTTTGTTCATCAAGTGGGCCTCGATGGATGATGAGCAAAAAGCATGCACACAGGGGGTTTGAATTCACTGATAAGGATATCAGTTAAGTTATGTGTACTTGTCAAGTGGGCCTTGATGGATGACAAGCGTACTGATAAAAGGATATCAGTTATTGATGTGTTATACCTGTAAGTGGGCATTGATTGATACAGGTGTAGTTTAGCTTATAGCCTATAGATGGTTGATCTGCAGACATTTGTAAGAGGGCCTCGAAGGATACAAATGAGCATGATTGCAGATAAAGTCAATTTCCGGGTACCTTATTAATTTAATAAGAGTCTGCTCAGGGGAATTAGGTCTTATTTCACTCTGTTGTGTTGAGGAAGTGAATCACAGAGGTTTATGTAATAGGATAGTTAAAAGTGTCACTGTGTTGATTAGTGAATCTGTTAATGTATTGTTCAGATCTGACAGGGAGTACAGAATAGTGTGTGTGTGAGTGTTTGTGGGATCCTGTGTCTTGTGTGACTGTGCATGTGGTTGAAAATAAGTGACCTCTGATCCTGGTTGCTTGAAGGGACAGAGAATGTGTGAATGACCTGTGAATGAAGGGACTGAAATGGGGTGTATTAGAAAAAAAAGAAAGAAAGAAAAGTAAGGGAAAACAATTGTTTCAAGATATTAACTAAGCAGTTAAAATAATAAGATATATATTTAATCAAAAAATGTAATGATAAATGATAAATATTAATAGATGAATACAAATATGATTGCACGTGCTTAATATATTATATATTATATCTGAAGACGTCTAAAATTTGTATCTCGTTATCCCTGAAGACAGAGTGGGAAAAGTATTCCATTGCAGATAAATAAGTTTGTGTTAAGAGAAAAATATCTGGTGTATTGCAGAAGGGTTAGCAAGATTGAGTGACCAAGTTTCAAAAGTCAAAAATACTTTACAGAAGTTGATGAGAGTAAATAAATAAGAGGAATTCTTTAATGATAGTTGAGAAACATACTAGATTATTGTGAACACAGCATGCAAATACAGAAGAAAGATTGAAGTCTGATTTTATGATAGGGAAAATTATTTAATTGTATTATTTTCAGATAATCTCAGAGTTATATTATTGCTGATATAGAAAAACAGAATAGCTTGCTCTTTCTTGCAATGAAGAACTGCTTACTAATAGAATGAGGGAAATGCTATGGTCAACCAGTGAGAGTTTTATATAAAAGAACTAGTGAAAAGATGCAGGTTAAAAAGTGGAATGTAGATAAAGAGCTAATAGCTTATATGTAAAAGTTCAATTTGATTCATGCAGATCTCTGAGTGTTCAAATTGCAGATGGCTTCAGTGTCCTGTGGAATCAACAAGAGGGCAAAGGGCAAAGACATGAATGCAGAAAGAAGAAGAGAGAAGTGGGTGAGGGGTTCTCAGCTCCCCTCCTGAAGTTGACCACTCAAAAAGACTCAGAAAGACTGAATTAATGCAGGAAAAGGTGAATCTTTCACTTGAGACTTTTCCTAAAGACAAATCCTGAGATGCAAAACTGTTACAGGATTGATCAAAATCCCAAACTGAGAAGAGACAGAAAAACAGCGGAGGATACTCCGCACTGCAAGGGCCTTTGAGTGACAGCCTGACAAAACACGCAGAGCAACAGCCAAGCTAAAAGAAGAACAGACCCTTACGGCACCACAGGTGTGACAAACCTTATGAACACTCTAGAGACTGTTTCAAATTTAGTTCATTATTATTAACTTAATTCATTCTGATTATTCACTGGTCTCATAGCAATTCTTTATATTCTCTGCTAAACTAACCCTCTCTGCTCTTTCAATAGGTACAAGTCCAGCTCTATAAGAAAAAGAAAATACAGAGAAGTGGGTGCTCAACTCACAAAAAGTTAAAACTAAGGCTGGATTTGGTAAAGTGAGGGCTATTACATTAGGCAACTATAGGGCTAAAAGCATGATAGAATTATTCTCTGGCAAAGGAAAATATAGACAAAAAAATGTCAAATAATTGTTAGTTTTGCTTGCAAAACAAAAACACTGGTCACTCCATCTTGTTTTAATAATTTTCTAGAGATAGATTGGAGAAGAAATAACTCCAAAAGTCCAAAAATTATGAAATTAAAAATGCTGTCAAAACTGGGATAATGAGATGGAAATGTTATTGGCCATGGATCCAAGATTAAGTAATATCTCCAATGTTCTTCTTAAAGCAGCTCATGAGCAAAAACCAAAAGAATATGAAAAAGTAGACCAAACAAATTACAAAATGCATTTGAGAAATTACAATTGGCTGTCTTACTCTCAACTGCACCATACTAAGGCCAATTATTCTGAAATATTTAATCTATTAGAGTTTGGGAAAAAACAAGAAAAAAGGGTTTGTAACAACAGTGGTAAACTAAGCATTAAGATCACTGACACTTCTGAATAGTGTTTGAATAGCTGTTGTGATGTTGTCTGTGTCACATTCACGGTCTGTCATCGTCCTGTCTGCACTACAGTTCCCAGAATCCTCCTTGTTTCCACACCTGAACTCACTCCCTTCATTACCCACCTGTTCTTCATCATGATCTGCATCACCTGTCTTGTGTTCATCTGTGTGTGTATTTAAGTTCCTGGTTTTCACTCTGCACTTGTCGGTCAATGTTTAATGTTAGGTTTATCTTTGTCTGAGAACACGCTCCCTGTTCCTTGTTTTTGTGATTTTGTGAATTAAAACCTTGGATTCTACTGCTTCGTGTTCGTCTCCTACTTCATCCACCCAGGAACCCTGACAGATTGACCGACCATAAAAGAAGAAAAGATGGGGAGATTGATTGCGGGGATCTTCTGGCCCCGGGCTCGTAAGCTGGTGTCGAACAGTGCAGACCTGGCTTTGAAGATGTTCGACCCAGCCTTCATGTCAGTCAGAAAAGCCATTGAACACGCCGGTCCAGCCGAGCCTGCACTTCACGCCAGTCCAGCCGAGCCTGCACTTCACGCCAGTCCAGCCGAGCCTGCACTTCACGCCAGTCCAGCCAAGCCTGCACATCACGCCAGTCCAATCGAATCTGCACTTCACGCCAGTCCAGCCGAGCCTGCACTTCACGCCAGATCTGCCGAGACCAAGGTAGTAAGCGTCGTGCCCGCCGCACCTGTGACTGACAGCGATCTTCGTCCTCTCATCGGCCCGCCAGAGCCTTCACCGCTGGTCCCGTCCAGCTCAGAGCCCTCTTCACCGCTGGTCCCGTCCAGCACAGAGCCCTCTTCGCCGCTGGTCCCGTCCAGCACAGAGCCCTCTTCGCCGCTGGTCCCGTCCAGCTCAGAGCCCTCTTCGCAGCTGGTTCCGCCCAGCTCAGAGCCCTCTTCGCCGCTGGTCCCGCCCAGCTCAGAGCCTTCTTCGCCGCTGGTCCCGCCCAGCTCAGAGCCTTCTTCGCCGCTGGTCCCGCCCAGCTCAGAGCCCTCTTCGCTGCTGGTCCCGCCCAGCTCAGAGCCCTCTTCGCCGCTGGTCCCGCCCAGCTCAGAGCCCTCTTCGCCGCTGGTCCCGCCCAGCTCAGAGCCCTCTTCGCCGCTGGTCCTGCCCAGCTCAGAGCCCTCTTCGCCGCTGGTCCTGCCCAGCTCAGAGCCTTCTTCGCCGCTGGATCTGCCCAGCACAAAGCCCTCGTCGCTGGATCTGCCCAGCACCGAGCCCTCGCCGCTGGATCTGCCCAGCACCGAGCCCTCGCCGCTGGATCTGCCCAGCACCGAGCCCTCGTCGCTGGATCTGCCCAGCACCGAGCCCTCGTCGCTGGATCTGCCCAGCACCGAGCCCTCGTCGCTGGATCTGCCCAGCACCGAGCCCTCGTCGCTGGATCTGCCCAGCACCGAGCCCTCGTCGCTGGATCTGCCCAGCACCGAGCCCTCGTCGCTGGATCTGCCCAGCACCGAGCCCTCGTCGCTGGATCTGCCCAGCACCGAGCCCTCGTCGCTGGATCTGCCCAGCACCGAGCCCTCGTCGCTGGATCTGCCCAGCACCGAGCCCTCGTCGCTGGATCTGCCCAGCACCGAGCCCTCGTCGCTGCCCTGCATCGAGCCCTCTCTGGTACCCGGGACTTTTCCCAAGTATTTTTTGGGGGGGGGCCATAGGGCTCCGTCCTGGCCACTCGAGGGGCCATGGCCACCGGAGGGGTCCTCACCACCATGGCCACCTGAGGGGTCGTCTCCGCCATGGCCACCCGAAGGGTCTTCACCGCCGTGGCCACCCGAAGGGTCGTCTCCGCCATGGCCGCCCGAAGGGGCTTCTCCGCCATGGCCGCCCGAAGGGGCTTCTCCGCCATGGCCGCCCGAAGGGGCTTCTCCGCCATGGCCGCCCGAAGGGGCTTCTCCGCCATGGCCGCCCGAAGGGTCCGCACCGCCATGGCCGCCCAAGGGGTTGTCTCCGTCCTGGCCACGCCCACAGCCTGCTCCACCGTGACCACACCCACAGTCTGCTCCGCCCTGGAGGCTTCCTGCCTTGTCTCCCTTGCCTTGTCTTCCCCGTCAGCCTCCAGGGCGCCCACCCTCCCACCCCCTTGGTCTTTCTACGGCGCGAGGACGCGCCTACCGGGAGGGGGGAGTAATGTCACATTCACGGTCTGTCATCGTCCTGTCTGCACTACAGTTCCCAGAATCCTCCTTGTTTCCACACCTGAACTCACTCCCTTCATTACCCACCTGTTCTTCATCATGATCTGCATCACCTGTCTTGTGTTCATCTGTGTGTGTATTTAAGTTCCTGGTTTTCACTCTGCACTTGTCGGTCAATGTTTAATGTTAGGTTTATCTTTGTCTGAGAACACGCTCCCTGTTCCTTGTTTTTGTGATTTTGTGAATTAAAACCTTGGATTCTACTGCTTCGTGTTCGTCTCCTACTTCATCCACCCAGGAACCCTGACAGTCTGTCAGACCTTTGGAATTCCACAGCTAAAATGATAAGTTCCGCATTTAGAGCACAACCTGCGGAAGAAGAATGTGTGATGGCCGATGAGTGACTGAGTATGAATGGAGAGAGAGATGGTGTACACCAAGGCAAATCAATTATTTTGCCTAAAGCTGTATCTAAATTTAATATGTGGGCCCACAGGGCATATTCTGCCCAATAAAATAATGACCATGGATGGATTTGGTTAATTTCCTGGTCGAAACTGTAGTGACAATAGAAAAAGAAAATGAAAAAAAAAAAAATTGTAAAAGAAAACAAAACGATACTACATTTTGCGCAACGCCTAACACATCTGACTTTCCTTTCAGAATATCATGATGGAGAATAACACATCTGATTTTCTTTTCAGCATATCATGAAGGAGCTGACGTTTTGTCAAAAGACTGAAATATTGTCTTGTAACTTTTGTCTTGTTGCAAAGTGGGTTGAGTGTTGTCCAAGATGCCTGATAACTAGTATGCTGATAGTGGAACTCAAAACAATGAGATAACTAAGCTGAATTGACTAATTGTAAAACATAATATAGGGGTAAAGCCCTACTGCTAATGAGCAGAAAACACACAAAAGAGGCCAGAACACCACTCAGCCCACATGATCATTTTACAGGTGACACCAAGAAGGACAATGGAGCAGATGAGCAGATGATCTAAAATGTTGTTGTCACTAACAGAACTAAAAAGAAATAATGAAGGTTGCATTCGCAGATGAGAACAGTTCAATTCCAGGAAGGGTTCTGGGACGATTCAAACAAAAAGAACCAGTGACTGTGCTTTGTCATCTCAGAAGAGGCTTGAACATTGATCAGCAAAGTGACATTTGAGTCCATGCCTCTCAATTTAAAATACACCAACAAGCCTCTACTCTCCACAACAGGAAGTGAGGGATCAAGAGGGCTTGTGCTAGTAACAGCCCCCTCACCTCCGAGGGAAGTCCATGCAACGGCTTGTAAAGAGTCACCCTGGTGAAACATGTAATGACTGTTAAGACGGCTAACAGAATGATCAACATGAATGGAAAAAGAAGCAATAACAAGAAGAACTTTAAATGAAAAGTTGCAATATGTGGGAAACTTACAAGGAGTTGTGCAAAGAAGAGAGAATCAACAGAGATGAGTACAAGTTCAAACAATAGTCAACATCAATCAAACTGTCTTTAAATGTAATGTTAAAGCCATTGAATATACTAGTAGCAACTTAATAATAACCCCAGAAAGAAAAAATTATTGAATTAAAGAATATATCAAAAACAATGTAAACGATAATGAAAAATCAGAAAACAAATGAAAATAATTAATGATAAGCGACTAATTCAAGTAACTGTCATAGCGCAGTGCGAATTAAGACAAGTCATGAAGGAAAATACAAATCGACCTAAATGACATTTTAAAACAGATCATAATGGGTACTCGGACGCAATTTGTCAATAAAGGGGTATACATAATTAATTTAAGACTACAGTTGAAAATTAAAGAAAAGATTAACACTGACTATTAACAAATATTTGATTTCATTTATGATTTGAATTATGATTTGATTCAATATGCTATTGACTGATTTATGGTGCTAATGGAACAACCACCTCAGATGGAAATCAGTAACAAACAGGCCCTATAAACAATATATATGGTACCAGAGGAGGATAAGAATGACAGGTTATTGCACAAAAACATACTTTTGAATATTCACAATCCAAATGCGCATGGATTTGCGCAATCCAGTGCGCAAGGGGGGAGTAAGGAGGGATTAAAGAATAAGGAAGGAGAATAATTAAAAGGCTAAATTAAGAATAAGGAAAAGAATAAGGAAAATTAAATAAAAGGCATTTTTTGCAATTTTTGACTGTACACAAGAGAAATTTGTGACAAAAATAAAGGTAGGAAAGGAACAATGACACAAATAGGCCATATATCAGTACCAGAAGGACTAATAAAACACTTGGCAATGAATTATATGAACAAGATAGAGATGGGTAAAAGCAATGAGATCAACAGAGGAGGGTCAAGAGAAGTAATTCAATTTAAGACCAAAGAAGTATTCCTTAGATTTGAAATTCTATCAGAAATAAGTTTAGATAATGGTTTAGCAGTCATTCCAGAAAAATTGAAGATTAAAATTATTTGTATGCAAAAACTTAAATTACAGAAAAGGAAGTTTTAACAATAATTAAGTTATAATGCTTTATGTTTAAAATGGTTAAGGAAAAAACTTAGATATACAGAAAAAGAAATGACCGTACAATGAATATGTTAGATAGTATAAAAAGTTATTTTCGAGAGTTATTATTTCTAATTGTCTAATGAGTTCATTGAATGACTTTTATGAAGTAAATGTAACATTGCTCTTAAAGGGGGGGGTGAATTACTGTTTCATGCATACTGAGTTTTTTACACTGTTAAAGAGTTGGATTCCCATGCTAAACATGGTCAAAGTTTCAAAAGTTAAGTTGTACGTTTGAAGGAGTATTTTTGTTCCAAAAATTGTCCTTCCGGTTTGTCACAAGTTTCGGAAAGTTTTTTTCGAGTATGGCTCTGTCTGACGTAAGAGAGGGCGGAATTTCCTTATATGGGTCCTAAGGGCACTTCTCCGGTAAGATCGCGGGCGCGCGCGCACTCGTAAAACAGAGCAAGAGAGTGAAAGCAGTTCGCCATCAAAGCGCCCTGCCCGGCTTTTGGGAAGTCAATGTCACCAAAGAAGTGTGTTTTTAGTTGCCAGGGCAAGACAACCCTGCACAGATTCCCAAAGAACCCGGCGTTAAGGCACCCGTGGATGGAGTTTGTTTTCCTGAGCATAAACGTTGTGTAAGACTGTTGTTCCCTGCATTTCGACGATGATTGTTTTATAAACAAAGCCCAGATCGTCTAATGCTTAAGGATCGAGCAGGATCGAGCAGTCACAATGATAAAGGTTCGCGGTCGTGCGTTGGAACGGTGAGTAAAACTGTTGAACAAATGTCTCTGTGTGTTGTTAGCTCGGCGCGTTAGCACAGCTTTAGCTTCGCCCACACGGCACCGCCCCCAGCCGCTCGTTTTTTTCCGGAAAGACTCGGTACAGCCAATCTTTCAATTAAAAATATAATAAAACAAAAGACTTTTTGGAGATATGAAGGATGCAATATTACTCTATAGGTACTCAAGATTAACAGGAGATTGAGTGAAAATGAGCATTTCACCCCCCCTTTAAAGCTTTCTTAGTTTGAGTGATTACATGTGACATAATTAAGTTTATTCATGATAGTTCATTTAGAAATTAGTAGAAAGGAAGAAAAGGTATTCAGTTAAGGTATGCTTGAACTGAGGAGCTATAATGAGAAAAAGCTGCAACACGTGAGATTAAACATTTTAAAATACTATTTATTGTTAAATTTGTAATAAAGTAGACAGAATTTGAAATGTAAAACGTTCTAACAAAGAAAATTGTGATTTAATGTAGCTGCACTACAGTGTTATGTTCGTTCATCAACTAAAAATGACTGACTAAAAGATTGATTCTTCAAATTTAAGAAGTGATATTCCTTCATAAAAATAATAAGCAAATAAAAAAGAGATAAAATTATTTTTACCCAGCCCTATTTTAAATCGAAATTCATATGGAATATGCGGGGAAAAAACGCAAACTGAATCAATTTATTCTACTATAATCAGCAAAGATTTATTATAGTGATTTGTCTTTATTATAATGAAAACAATTACATGAAAAAAGTAGAATGACTTATGTTTGGAGATTAATTTAGTAAATACGATTGAGTCAAAAAGTTAAGGAAAACTTGATTTAAAAAATTAGAAATGTTTTTTGGAGTTGCAATATTAAAAGAGGGTTATTATTCAGTTGTGTACTTCCCATATTAAGAAGATAATGAAAACTAATTTGAGAGGGCAACAAATCATATATTTGAGCTTATAAACCAAATTAAGATCATTGACGTTGATTGAAGTACCTCGAATAAGGATGAAGAAGATAATGAATAAGCCAGATCCAGGGTGTCTGGGTCGAAGAGGATTATCTACACCGCAAGAGAACTTTATTGTATAAGGGATTTTTGTGTTTGACATGTTCTACATAACTGTGACAATAAGACAATGCTGAACCAATTTCATCCACACACTTGTAACAATGTTTAATGGTTGATTAGGGAGGATTCGAGTCTTTTACTTTCTCCATTGAAAAAGAAAAAACAACTGAAAGAGAGAAAAATTTATGGAGAAAGATGTTTGGCTCGATTGCTCCACCGGAGTGTGGTGGCATAATTTTAGTCATTGAAAATAAGAATGAGTGACTTAATTTAGTTACTAAGGTAGTATAACGGAGGGGACTGGATTTTGAAACTACACTCTGGAAAATGATAGTGAATGTGGGGCTTAAATAAGCCCCAGAGGAGGGAATGTTGAAGATTTTATTATTTAGAAAATAAGTAATTCAACTGGTTTTTGTACACTATTATTTCCTTGTCTGTGGGCGACTTTTGCTTGACTTTGGAACCTGAGAGCTGTGTCGTTGCAGCAGAAAATTCTATTTCAGTAAAGTCACATGGTACAAACTATTTCTCAGAATAATCTATAGAATGCATTACCATATTTGGGAGAAGGATGTAGGTATATACATATGCTGGAAGGCCTTTCTGGAGGGTCTTCTCTGCAGAGGGACACTCGGCTTTGTTTTGTTAATAAAGTCTAATTTTTTCTGATATCAAATATCTTTGAAGTCATTCCCCTGAAAATAATTAAACCACAACAAGCAACGCACAGAAGCAGTGCAGGGCGAGACATACAGCCTGCAACTCGAGGCAATTGACATGTCAAAGGCGCTGGGGTCTTGTCCAGGAGCCTGCGGCAGCATGTCCATTGCACATGGCGCCCCAGCCCATTGTGGAGGCATCTGTTGATACAACAACATGCCAGGAAACTCGTTCTATGGGCACTCCAGCCCATAGAAAACTGAGGTTCGTCCACGGGGTGAAGGTCTGACGGCAGGTCGAAGTCACTGGGACTCGGAGCGTGCCGTGTTGCCATGCCCACCTCGGGACTTGATCGCGAAGCCAAAGCTGAAGCGGTCTCATATGAAGCAAACCAAGCGGCATTACTGCAGCTGCGGATGCCATATGCCCCAGGAGCCTCTGAAATAGTTTCAGTGGAACCGCACTCTTGCCCTCGAACTGACGAAGGCAAGTCAGCAGTGACTGCGCGTGCTCGCTCGTAAGCTGCACGCACATGGCGACCGAGTCGATTTCCATACCGAGAAAAGAGATCCTCTGCACGGAGCAGAGTTTGCTCTTCTCCCAGTTGACCCGAAGGCCCAGACTAGCTAGGTGCCGGAGCACTAGGTCCCTGTGTTCGCAAACCTTGTCTCGAGAGTGAGCTAGGATCAGCCAGTCATCGAGATAGTGCAGGATGCAAACCCCGTGTTCCCGAAGAGGAACAAGGGCTGCCTCGACAACCTTCGTGAAGAGTGTGTATATATATATATATATATATATACACACTGGTATGCCTCATTTGCATATGTAAACATGACATTTCAGAAAACTTGTAATACAAAAAATGTCTGTCTCTATGTAAGTGAAAAACTGGAAAGGTTTTATGGTGATATCTATAACTTAAAAATTTTACCCTATCCACCTGTAGTGTTTCGGCTGTGAATAATGCATCTATTGTTTCGATAACAATTACAAGAAAATGGGACCTTTATTTCAATGTTATACGCTGGATCCTTATTCAGGAGACATTGAACTTTCTAAAAATGTGGTATAACAACTTTTCCTCAAAAATGCCTACAGGGTTACACAATCTTGAAGATTCGGACCTGACTAACCCAACGGGCACTGAACACCCCTGGTAGTGTATGCTAGAGCTATAGCATCTACTATCCATCTGGATAGGCTTTGTTTCGAAACAGCCATTCCCTTGAAACGTCCAATGAACAAGACAAATAGCTGCTCAGTCTGTCTAAAAACAGAAGAGCGAGACACATAAGCTCTCAGAGCCCTAACAGGGCAGAGAAAACTTGAGTCCCCTTCCTCTCCTGACACCGGCAGGGTGGACAGGGAGATAACCTGAGCCCGAAACGGTGTGTTGAGGGATTTTGGCATGCAACCATGCCTAGGTTTGAGTATGACTCTTGAGTCACCTGGCCCAAACTCTAAGCACGCTGCGCTCACCGAGAGCGCGTGCAGGTTACCTATGCGCTTCACTGAAGCGAGAGCCAACAAAAACACTGTTTTGAATGACAGATGTTTGAGGCTAATCGTTTGGATGGGCTCGAAAGGGGGACCTTTCATGGCCTCCAAAACCGTAGAGAGGTCCCACGTAGGGACTGAGGGAGGTCTGGGAGGATTCAGCCTCCTAGCTCCCCTGAGGAAGCGGATGACTAAATTATTCCTTCCTAATGACTGACCGAGCGTTGTTTCAGAGAACGCTGCGATAGCTGCCACATAGACTTTGAGCGTGGAAGGGGCTCTGCCCTTATCCAATAGCTCCTGCAGGAAGGAGAGAACCTCCGAACGACCCCGAGCTGTGCACCAGCTAGAAAATACTGACCACTTTGAGGCGTAAAGCCGTCTAGTTGACGGAGCTCTGGCCTGAGTGATAGTATTTAGCACTCCCGCTGGGAGATCAGCGGGTACCCGTTGAGCGTCCACACGTGGAGGGACCACAATTCCGGGTGAGGATGCCAAATCAAACCCCTGGCCTGCGAGAGGAGGTCCCTCCTCAATGGCACTGGCCACGGGGCAGTGTCTGCTAACTGCATCAGAACTGGGAACCATGGCTGGTTCATCCAGAGCGGCGCTACAAGCAGCACTGAGCATTTCGTTTCCCTGATCCGTTCTAACACCTGAGGCAGGAGGGAGACGGGGGGAAAGGCATAGAGCGGACAGCGCGGCCACGTTTGGGACAGCGCGCTCTCGCTCTTGGAAAAGAACGCGGGGCAGTGAGCGTTTTCGTGGGACGCGAACAGGTCCACCTCCACTCTGCCGAATCTCTCCCACAACAGCTGGACTGTTTGGGGGTGTAGAGACCATTCACTCATAGGAACGTTGTTCCTGGACAGTCTGTCTGGACCCAGATTCTGGATTCCTGGCACATGCACTGCTCTCAGCGAACGCAAGTTGCGCTGAGCCCATAACAGGAGGCGTTCTGCCAGCCTGTACAGGTTTAGGGATGTGAGACCACCCTGGCGATTTATATAGGACACCACAGACATGTTGTCCGAACGGACTAAGACGTGTTGGTCCTTGATTCGGGGACGAAAATGCGTCAGCGCATTGTCCCCTGTCAACATTTCCAGGCAGTTGATATGTTGGAGCTTTTCCCGTTCTGACCACAGGCCGAAGAACGACCTGCCCTCGAGCAGCGCTCCCCATCCCGATGTGGAGGTGTCTGTCGACACCACTTTCACTCTCGAGGTAGTCCCCAGGCTTACACCTGACTGGTACCAGTCGCTCGTCATCCAAGGTTTTAGAGCTTCCACACAGCTCTGATTGACCTTGAGACGCAGCTGACCGGATGTCCACGCTCTGCGCGGTACTCGCGCTTTCAACCAGAACTGCAGAGGGCGCATGCGGAGCAAGCCCAGCTGGAGAACTGACGATGCTGAGGCCATAAGACCTAGCATCTTCTGAAATATCCTGAGCGTGACGGTCGCGCCACATCGGAAAAGGCTCGCTGTGCACTGAATGTCTAGCACGCGCTGTGGTGTCAGACGCGCTATCATAGACTGTGGGTCCAGAACTGTGCCCAGAAACGAAATCGATTGACTGGGGTTCAGCGAACTCTTCGTCCAATTGACTCTGAGACCAAGATTCTCGAGGTGATCGAGTAAAATGGCCCTGTGCTCCACGAGCTCTGATCGTGATTGAGCTAGAATCAGCCAGTCGTCCAAATAGTTCAGCACTCGCATGCCTCTGAGTCTGAGAGGTGCGAGCGCTGCGTCCATGCACCTCGTAAATGTACGAGGTGCCAGGGATAAACCGAACGGCAGGACTGTATACTAGTATGTCTGGCCCTCGAAGGCGAATCTCAAGTATCGCCTGTGATGTGACGCTATCTGTATTTGAAAATACGCGTCCTTCAGATCTATCGACATGAACCAGTCTCCTCTGCGAATATGCACAAGGATTTTTCTGGTCGTGAGCATTTTGAAACTGCGTTTCATTAATGCTTTGTTCAGCTGTCTTAGATCCAGTATGGGTAGCCTCTCTTTATAATATCTAGCACCCACTCCGAAACCCCTGGAAGCGCTGCCCATGCGGCTGCATGGACGGCTAAGGGTTGAATGCGAAGCGTGCCCTGTTCGCTGGGCGACAGAAGCGCTTCGGTGTGCTGTAACATAGGCGTCATGCCTGTGACATTCGAGGCGGGGAGCGCGCTGATCACAGCGGGCAGAGCGCTCGTCCTCGACCCAACTATAGTGCTTAACCGAGTGAGGGAGGGCTGAGCGAGTCTCGTAGGACTCATGGTGTATGTGTGGGCGTGGGGGAGCGGGCACATTTACTGCTTTGGACACGCTGTCTGCCTGAGCAGAGCGAGCGCGCACAGGTTACGTTTTTACAGAAACCATGTGACATGTGTGACATAGTGTTTGTGGGCACTGAGAAGTGGGCACATTTACTATGTTGGGTGCGCGATCGACCTGAGTCTATTTTATGGGCGCGAGCCCTGTGTGAAGGGCTGTGCTTGTGTGTAGGGATAACATGCATATTGCATAACATGCAATATTGACATTTCAGACGCACTCAACCTCGCTGTGGTGTTTAACCGAGTGAGGGAGGGCTGGGCGAGTCCCGTAAGACATGTAATGTCTGTGAGTGAATGTGGGCTCGGAAGAGCGGGCACATTTACTGCAGTGAGCGCACTGTCTGCCTGAGCAGAGTGAATGCACACGTGTTTCGTCTTTACAGAAACCATGAGATATGCAGAAAACATAGTGTTTGTGGGCACTAGGTAGTGGGCATGTTTACTATGTTGTGTGCGCGATCGACCTGAGTCGAGTTTATGAGCGCGGGCTGTGCTTGTGTGTAGGGATGGGCACTAGGCAGTGGGCATCTCTCTACACGTATAGCACCATCTGCCGTGGCCGGGACACCAGACGATACATCCCGTGGGATTTATCTGGGTAGCCGTAAAAGGCTTCTTTTTTTTTTTTTTTTAGGCAAGCGGGCAGCTCTGCACTGCAGAATACACTGGAACAGTCACATTTCTTGGGACTGAACGAGCGGCTAGTCGAGCGCGGGCTGTACCACGTGCTCGTCGGCTGCAAAAAACACATCTGCAGCTGCCTCTCAGGGAACTGACAGAGTGATTTGCATTTGGCAGCATAAATATTTTCTGCCGGTAAACCCGGGATTCAAACTCGGGTCCCCCGCGCGACAGCCGTAATCTACCACTGGGCCACAGTGAAGATACATAGACATATAGTTAGCGCAAGTATTGTTTGCAGGCATGCGGGTAGCACAACATGCAATACTGACATTTTCAGACACCTGAAAATGCCAGAATGTGAGAAGAGTGGATACCCAGTAAACATTGGTCCGACGGCAACGTCGTGTCCCTGGCCAAAAATAGTCGCGGTAGGACGGCATAAATCGGTAAAAATATGTAACACAGAACATTTCCTAAAAATGCATTCAGATACATTTGTACATGTCTACAGTTATCTGGGGTTGCATGTATAGTTGTTATTTTGACTTTTAGCTACGTGCAGTTCAATATCTACCCTAGTTGTGTATCGGTTGTGAGAGGACGTCACCTGGCGACGTCTTTTACACGTGCGTTTATAGTCCATCATGACCCTCTGAAATCCGTGTTGAAATATGCAAAAAAAAATGCTTAATCCTTGCATGATTAATACTGCAATAACCCAGCACACATTGGTCCGACTGCACGTACGTCGTGTCCCTGGCCAAAAACAGTCGCAAGTGGACGTCCACTAGGTGACGTCCTTTACACGTGCATTTACAGTCCATCATGACCCTCTATGAAATCCTATGAAATATGCTAAAGCAATAGGCTACGTGCACGTGGCCGCCATTTTGGATTTCGGATCAGCGAGTGTGCGGTTAGACACTTCCGGTTTCGCATTACACCTGGTGCAGGGAGCCGGAGAAAGCCGAAATGTATCTTTTGTAGTTGTTTATAGAATCAATTATCACTTAAAATAGGATACTACTAAGATCCATATTACTATCACACGAGCCAATGGCAATTAAATGCACGGATGCATAGTCAGATTAATGAATAACATATTGGATACCAACTGCCTTAAAAACCCAAGGAAGAAGAAGAAGAAGCAGATTAATGAATGAAATATAACTGTTCACCAACAGAAGATTGTATTTGACTCGTGCTGCATACGCATACGCAATTACAATTATGCCTACTGTAAATTTAGAGTTACTCCGATTAGAGTTGTTTACATAAAATACACCGTGAACATTCACACGTTTGCCCTGTGATAGGCTACAATTCGCTCCGTGCACGGCGACAGTTGTTCGAACTTGAGTGTGTGGGCCAATACTGTACTTCCAGTGAAAAATACGGTGATCTGACAGCGAGAGACAACAGCGACCGAGTTCCATTACCACAGAGATATTTTTTCACAAGGAGTATTCAAGAGAGGTGACTTGCCTTTCAGACGATGACAGCCTCAGCTCTTCATCGTTGTGTGCCGTTTTGTACCATTTCGTCTCGTTACAACAGAGAAGTCAGCTTGCGGTACGGGAAGAGTGGATACAGGAGATCCGGAGAGAGGACTTCAACCCGACCAAATATTTAAATGCATATAATTTTCAGTTTATTTCACCTGTGCGTTTCTATGCTTTCTATTACTGCATTTATTTTGTGCAAGTGAGATGAGTAAAGTTGATCTGTTTATGAGTAGGCTATATGAGTAAAGTTTATCTTTCATAAATAATAATAATAATAATCTGTCTGGTGTTTATAAGCAACACATACAAAATATACACAAACTTACCTATATTTGTTTGTGGTACCTACAGTAAAAAATGTAAATGTAAAATATGTGATGATAATATTGATCGAGCAATTGATGTAAGTAAAAATGCATGCAGAATTGACAAAATAGTATTTATGGATATAAATTGTAGCCTATCACAGGGCTAACGTGCATGTAATGCAAACAACTGTAATCGTAGTTGTAACTCTATATAGGCTACAGTAGGCATAACTGTCATTGCGTATGCGTATGCAGCACGAGTCAAATAGGCCTACAATCTTCTGTTCGTGAACAGTTATATTTCATTCATTAATCTGACTATGCATCCGTGCATTTAATTGGCATTGGCTCGTGTGATAGTAATATGGATCTTAGTAGTATTTTAAGTGATAATTGATTCTATAACTATAAAAGATCATTTTCGTCTTTCTCCGGCTCCCTGCACCGGGCGTAATGCGAAACCGGAAGTGTCTAACCGCACACTCGCTGATCCGAAATCCAAAATGGCGGCCACGTGCACGTAGCCTATTATCACAGACAGTAAAAGAAATGGACACAGCGACCCCATTGGAACTCAATTGAGACAAGTGAAGCCCATTTTTAGCGATTTCTTAGCACTTCCTTTCCTGACGCGCAGACTCAAACCGAGCAAAGCGTTACACGGACCACGTGAGCAACCCGTCTGTCTTCTAGTAGCTGTGCCAAGAGAAATCTGAATCATTCCCTTCCAAATCTTGCAGAGACGGAGAGTGTGAGTAGGAATTGTCCATGAGCATGGAGCAGTATCAACTTTTGCTAGGTATTCTGATTAATTATATTGTCATTTTGCCTCTACGTCCCCCCGGTTGCCAGCGAGCTTCTCCTCCTGTCCATACGGTAATCTCTCTAATGTGCGACAAAGAGTCGCTTGGTTATGACGCAATCGTTAGCCTACTTTTACAAAAACTGCTTCTACGGGGCCATGAGCTACAAGGTAATGGAGCATTTTATACATTGTCGTGTTTCTTTAGAAATAAAAATGGACAAATGGAGTCTTCAAACGCCTCAGATGTAAAGTTATTCGCTGTCAAAGTGACGCCAAAATGAATGGAAGTCAATGGGATTGCTAACGCAAGTGAAGTTCCGCTCAAGATGGCGGCACCCGGCCGACTTCAACTTCCGGTCGACTTCCTTCCCGCTTGCCTATTATGCATACACCTTGGTCAACACTACAATAATTAATTTAAGTGCCCCAAGTAGTTTTTAAGAGGTTCTGAAAAGACGTACACTGACGTCAAAACTGCTGCCGAGATGTTGTAACAAATCTCGCGATATTGCAAAATCCCGCGATAGGATGGTAGTGTATTATGTCGCGATTTGGGGCGTTTTCTTTTTGAACAACCACCGTACCACGAGGCGAGCAGGACTTGAGGGCGCGCATCGTGTGTTGCAGAATTACAGAAAGTCGACGAATTACAAAAAATCTGCTTTTGGGTAAGTACATTTTGTGTTATTTTATAAATGTGATTGAGTAGGCTATATGTCGAACGTCGCATGACGAAACCGGAAACCTGGTCTCATCGCATCCGCTTGTCATAGAAAGTGTTAACAGCCGTATGAACTGATGCCGATATCTATGGAATTTTAAGGTAATCAGCTAACCTACCTATCTCACTTTGTTATTGGCTTTTTATTCTATTTAAATATCTAAACGTTAGTGTGAAGATTTTTATTTTTTTTTACTTTTAAATATCGATCTTCACATGCGAGAGACATTGGTTATGATCATCTTTGCTCGCTCCTTTTAAGTTATCTTGAGTAAAACGGTAAAAAAAATGCATGAAGCACATATAAAAGACCTAAACCGGAAGCGATGCGTTCTGTTTTCCGGTTTCGTAATGCGGCGTTCGACATATACCCTATTGTACTTGTTTTACTCGAAGGAACCAAAATAAATGATTCACACATTGTCAACTGAGATGTAGTTTGAGTTTGGATAAAATTAGCTAGTAGGCTAAAAGTTAATCGGGTTAAAGGCAGGGTTCTATACATTTTGCGACTATTTTTCCTGCTGGTGTGACCAAATTGTGTTATATGTCGCGCTGGCGCGACCGCAACGTTGCCCAGCAGCGAATGGTAAACAAAATGAAAGCGGAACGTAACTACGCTACACGTTTGTGCTTCACGGACAGCAGGGGCGTAGAATTTAGTAGGGACGCTAGGGACGTGTCCCTACCAATATTCAGTGACACTGATATGTCCCTATCAATAATTTCGATCAAAAGTTAAAATATATTTATATATAACCACTGTTGTCCGGTTGTGTCTTGTGGTTTTTATGTATTAGGCTTATTTTATTTAATCAGGAAATATTTTATTTAGATTAAAATCACAAGAGCGTTCTGAGAAAAATGCGCAATTCATGGTACACAAACGGTTAATATCTGAGTCCCGCCCTCTTAACACTCTTAAACTGATTGGCTTTGTTTCTTCTATCTAACTTGTGAGAGGCTCTGGTGTGAAGCGGTAATGCTCCTCCGAAGGAAACCTAGATGCGGTAAGCTAGGGAGAAATCAACAGTTCTGTGCACAAAAATGCGGGACAAATCAGTTTTGTATTACAATCGCGGGATAAGTGGCGAACAATCGTTAGTTTGACAATCGTTAGAGAGAGAGAGAGAGAGAGAGAGAGAGAGAGAGAGAGAGAGAGAGAGAGAGAGAGAGAGAGAGAGAGAGAGATTGTGTATGCTTAAGTGTGTGTGTGTAACACTACATTATAGGGACAAAATGCCACCACAAAAAATGGCAATATCCAAAATACTTGTCCTTGTGGGGATTTATTTATTTATTTTTTGGAAAACAGCTGAAAATGTAAAAATGCAGAAAGTTTTCTGTGATAGGCAGGGTTAGTGTAAGGGGGTATAATATACCGTTTGTACATTATAAAATCATTATGTCTGTAAAAAGTCCCCATAAAACATAAAAACACAACATTGCTTGGTCTTGTTGAAATGAGCTCATTTCAACAAGACCACGCAATGTTGTGTTTTTATGTTTTATGGGGACATTTTACAGACATAATGATTTGTCTGTAAAAAGACAATGTTATGTTTTACAGACATAATGAGGACTGTTTGATGAAGATGAAACCCTTGTCATCCCAGTCTCATCAGCTGAGGCTGAAAGAAGTTTCAGTGCTCTTAGGACACTGAAAACATGGCTCAGAACAATGGTCACAAGTGACACTTAACAGTATTGCTGTGTGTCATGTCCAACAGTACAAACTGGACATTATTGATGTGAAACAAATATGCCAACAGTTCATTTCTGATAGTTCACTTTTAAATGAATATTCTGTCATCATTTACTCTCCCTCAAGTTGTTTCAAACCTGTATGCATTTCTTTCTTCTGCTGAACACAAAAGAAGATATTTTGAAGAATGTCAGTAACCAGTATTGAGGGGGGGGGGGGGGGTCCTACTATGGAAGTCAATGGGGTCCGTCAACTGTCTGGTTACCGACATTCTTCAAAATATCTTCTTTTGTGTTCAGAAGAATAAAGAAATTCATACAGGTTTAAAACAACTTGAGGGAGAGTAAATGATGACAGAATGTTCAGTTTTGCGTGAACTATCCCTTTAATGACAGATGCATCTCAGCTTCAGGGGATGTCCCCGTCCCCACCAATTTCAAAATCAAACCTACGCCCTTGACGGACAGTTTATTGGTTCGGACCAATAATAGTCCACAAATCATTTAAACTTGTAGGAAAACATATATATATATATATATATATATATATATATATATATATATATATATATATATATATATATATATATATATATATATTAGTAATAGTCAAAAGTTTGGAAACATTACTATTTTTTAATGTTTTTGAAAGAAGTCTCGTATGCTCATCAAGCCTGCAGTTAAAAAAACAAAAAAAAAAAAAAAAAAACAGTAATATTATGAAATATTATTACAATTTAAAATAATGATTCTCTTTTTTAATATATTTTAAAATGTAATTTATTTTTGTGATGCAAAGCTGAATTTTCATCAGCAAGTACTCCAGTCTTTGGTGTCTTATGATCCTTCAGAAATCATTCTAATATGATGATTTGATACTCAGTTATTATCAATGATGGAAACAGTTGTGCTGTTTAATATATTTTTTTGGAATACTTTTTTCAGGATTCATTGATGAGTAAAACGTTAACAGCATTTATTCATAAAAAAACAGCATTTATTCCAAATAAAAACATTTCTAACAATATAAATCGTTACCATCACCTTTTATCAATTTAACGCATCCTTGTTGAATTAAAGTACTAATTTCTTTAAAAAAAATAGTTATTGTTCCCAAACTTTTGAACGGTAGTGTATATTGTTACAAAAGATTTCTATTCTAAATAAATACAGTTCTTTTTAACTTTTTATTCATCAAATAATCCTGAAAAAAGTATCTCAGGTTATAAAAAAAAATATTAAGCAGCACAACTGTTTCCAACATTGATCATAAATCATCATATTAGAATGATTTCTGAAGGATCATAAGACACCAAAGACTGGAGTACTTGCTGATGAAAATTCAGCTTTGCATCACAAAAATAAATTACATTTTAAAGTATATTAAAAAAGAGAACCATTATTTTAAATTGTAATACTATTTCATAATATTACTGGGTTTTTTTTTTTTTTTTTTTTTTTTAACTGCAGGCTTGATGAGCATAAGAGACTTCTTTCAAAAACATTAAAAATAGTGATGTTTCCAAACTTTTGACTGGTACTGTATATATATATATATATATATGCTCTTTTAAAAATATATTAACCCATTTAATCCCACCGGTCACAATAGTGACCGTAAAAAAATGTTTAATTTCTAAGGCTCTAAAAATGTTACTGAATGATCTATCAATGCATTTCCAGCAGATATTGAAATAATAAAGGGTCTCAATGAAATATGTGCAGTGTCGCATGTTTACTGTAAATTGTCACATGACCAGAGCTGTTTATTTCCTGTTTGCGCCAAGAGAAGAGGATGGCAGCAAGAAAGCTCCCAAAGAAAAGGATATTAAAATATGTTAACATAAAGATAGGACATAGATTTTTGGTACACATCATGTTTAAGGTGTCTAGTATTGATATATGCATTTGCAATTACTCAACTTTGTTGAATGTGGTCATAGAACTCACAAACATGTCAACGGCAACAATAGTGACCGGTGGGATAACCCATTGTATCTACATGCTAATACACATAGGCTAACTGTTCTACCTTACTTTCTGCTGCTACCTAACTTTCTACCTAATTTTACACACAGACACACACACATAAACACACACAAAGAAACACACACACACACGGACCCAAGGAAGACTAGCTAGCTAGCTAATTCTGCTAGCTAATTCTGCTGCTACCTAACTTCCTACCTACTGCAACTTTCCACACAAACACACACGCAAAAACTAGCTAGCTAACTAATTCTACCTAACTTTACACACACACACGCACAAGTGGTCTAGGAAGAAAAGCTGAACCCCCCCCCCCCCCCCCCCCCATCAAAATGTCCTAAATGTCCAAGATACTATCCCGTGGCCTCGAGACACTATCCCATGGCCTCGAGACACTATCCCGTGGCCTCAAGACACTATCCCATGGCCTCGAGACACTTTCACGTGACCTCGAGACACTTTCCTGTGGCCTCGGGACACTATACCGTGGCCTCGAGACACTATCCCGTGGCCTCGATACACTATCCCGTGGCCTCCAGACACTATCCCGTGGCCTCAAGACACTATCCCATGGCCTTGAGACACTATACCGTGGCCTCCAGACACTATCCCGTGGCCTCAAGACACTATCCCATGGCCTCGAGACAATATACCGTGACCTCGAGACACTATCCCGTGGCCTCGATACACTATCCCGTGGCCTCTAGACACTATCCCGTGGCCTCTAGACACTATCCCGTGGCCTCTAGACACTATCCCGTGGCCTCGATACACTATCCCGTGGCCTCGATACACTATCCCGTGGCCTCTAGACACTATCCCGTGGCCTCCAGACACTATCCCGTGGCCTCGATACACTATCCCGTGGCCTCCAGACACTATCCCTTTGCCTCAAGACACTATCCCGTGTCCTCCAGACACTATCCAGTGTCCTCCAGACACTATCCTGTGGCCTCGAGACACTATACCGTGGCCTCGAGACACTATCCCGTGGCCTCCAGACACTATCCCGTGGCCTCCAGACACTATCCCGTGTCCTCCAGACACTATCCCGTGGCCTCCAGACACTATCCCGTGGCCTCAAGACACTATCCCGTGGCCTCCAGACACTTTCACGTGACCTCGAGACACTTTCCTGTGGCCTCGGGACACTATACCGTGGCCTCGAGACACTATCCCGTGGCCTCGAGACACTATACCGTGGCCTCGAGACACTATCCCGTGGCCTCCAGACACTATCCCGTGGCCTCTAGACACTATACCGTGGCCTCCAGACACTATCCAGTGGCCTCGATACACTATCCCGTGGCCTCCAGACACTATCCCGTGGCCTCCAGACACTATCCCGTGGCCTCCAGACACTATCCCTTGGCCTCGAGACACTATACCGTGGCCTCCAGACACTATCCCGTGGCCTCCAGACACTATCCCGTGGCCTCGAGAGACATCCCGTGGCCTCCAGACACTATCCCGTGGCCTCCAGACACTATCCCGCGGCCTCCAGACACTATCCCGTGGCCTCCAGACACTATCCCGTGGCCTCGAGATACTATCCAGTGGCCTCCAGACACTATCCCGTGGCCTCGAGACACTATCCCGTGGCCTCCAGACACTATCCCGTGGCCTCCAGACACTATCCCGTGGCCTCCAGACACTATCCTGTGGCCTCGAGACACTATCCCGTGACCTCCAGACATTATCCCGTGGCCTCCAGACACTATCCCGTGGCCTCCAGACACTATCCCATGGCCTCGAGATACTATCCCGTGGCCTCCAGACACTATCCCGTGGCCTCCAGACACTATCCCGTGGCCTCCAGACACTATCCCATGGCCTCGAGATACTATCCCGTGGCCTCCAGACACTATCCCGTGGCCTCCAGACACTATCCCGTGGCCTCCAGACACTATCCCGTGGCCTCGAGATACTATCTCGTTACTTCAAGATACTATCCCGTGGCCTCAAGATACTATCCCGTGGCCTCAAGATACTATCTTGTTACCTCAAGATACTATCTTGAGGCCATGAGATAGTATCCCGTGGCCTCAAGATAGTATCCCGTGGCCTCAAGATAGTATCCCGTGGCCTCAAGATACTATCCTGTGGCCTCAAGATACTATCCCGTGGCCTCAAGATAGTATCTTAAGGATTTTATAAGGATTTTATACACTCTTATGCACACACACACACACACACACGCGCGCGCACACACACGCGCACACACACACACACGCGCGCACACACACACACACACACACACACACACACACACACACACACACACACACACACACACACACACACAGCACAGGTCAAATAGACCTGTATTCAGTCTGTCCAATGGTTGATACAACACATTATCCCACCGGTCACAATTGTGACCGATCATAAAACACACTTTTTCACACACTTTTCCATGAAAATTAAAAAAAATAATGATTGATTGTTTCAAAGGGATACTAATGACACATGATTTGGATATTTTTGTGTCTGAGAAAAATTTGGGATTAAATGGGTTAACTTACATTATTTTGATTGTGGTGTCACATTTAGATTCAGCAGCTGTCCAGAGTTGGTGGATCTGTAAACAAAGTCATGAACAGGTCTGTTTTTACCTTTAATTGTTTGAGTGTATTGCTGCATACTATTTATGGTGAAATTGAAAAATGTGTGTGTGTGTGTGTGTGAATCATGTAAAATGCCTTAAAGGAGAACTTGGTAGCTTTTTTAACTTAATAAAACTGTCTAGAAATCATTTGGATGGTTAAACAACCTGTTCTGGTGATATTGGTGACTTTCCCCGCTCCCCCCAGCGTTCCCAGGCGGAAAACCAACCTTGCAACTTGTTCACTACCGTCCCGGCAAGATAGAAATTGGAAGTCTCGTGAGAAGCGAAAGCGAGAACGAGAACGAGCGCGAAACACAAATTGCTTTACGGCAATTCGACATAAACACACACGCATGTATGATATTACCAGATTACCCACCTCGGTAGCCAGACATAGCTCCACACGATACAGTTGGCTTGCTCCGATCAAAACAAACGCACATGAGCAGCGGTAGAGAGGGGGAGGAGGCCGCCGCAAGTGAGTTTTTTACGACTGTGTTGTGAAATATACGCCCCACCACAGCTGTAGGGGGAGCTCGTGGGGAAAACATGCGACAACAAAAGGGAAAATCAGCGAAGAAGTGACTAGAGTTCGCTAGACTTGCCGAGTTCGGCTTTAATAGCAAATTTCAATATGAGGGGTTGTGGTCAAAAGAAGCCATTCAAAGCTACACCTTTGTATGACGTAATTTTGGCCTTATGACATTCAAAAAAATCTTTGTATAATATTAATGTAATTTTTATTAACTTGTATCTATTCAGGGGACATTCTTTAAAAGACAACCTGTCTTTATCAGAAATGTCCTTTTCACATTTACACAGTTGCATACCTAGTTAAGGGTCTCTCTTAAGGGCACCACAGTATTGAAGTATTTTTTTATTAAGTTCATGTAATTTACCTCAAAATTAACCTTTTTTGTTTGTTTGTTGTTTAACCATATTCTCTTCCCTCAGATGCTGTGAAGATGATGAGCCCAAATGCTAGACTCAGACATTGATGCAGCAATGGCAGAACACCTGAAGCACACTCCAAGAAGAGTTGGGGGTGGTGGATATAAAAAATGAGCCATAAACAAAACCATAAAGCCATAAACCAATTTCATAGACTCTAAAAACTTTTATTTATGGCTGTTTAACAGTAATGCAAGACTGCTAGTAACTGGAAGTTAATACTGCCAAGGCTCTGACACAGTGATGGAATATTATAGAAAGACTGTAACGTATAATGTGTTGACTGTTCCTGTACTTTTGTTATATTCTAGTTTGATTGCATGGCTGCTTAACCTTAATGTAAAACTGTTAGAGAAATGCCATTGCCACAGAATTTACCACATTGAACTATTTTTAGTATCTTTCTTTTAATCCTGGCTGTTTAACAACTGGGAGACAATTTCAAGTGTAATATTCACAATAAAATGTTGTGCTACATTACGACATTCTTTTTATTTGCTTTAGTCCACAAATAATGTGTTGATGTACACGTGTTAAACCCGTTCTATAGACGTCCAGGTCTGACCGGACCGATTTTGGACCTTTTTAGAACCTTTGTCAAGTTCAGATGTGTAAAACCAGCATAGGTGCGATTTATTTTATTTGTAGGCTTATATATGCACCTACATTTGGCAGCAACGCACCTTATAAACATCCAGAAGAAGACTAATTCTGACGTCCAGGGACGCGCTGAAGAGACGTGGAATTCACGGCCAGATGACGTCAAAGACGTCGGTTCAACTTTCATTTTGGAACTATTTTTCAACCATGACGGGACGTGTCGGACGGACGTCTTTTCAACGGTCATTACACGTCCAAATGTTTGCTGGGTACCCGACGGCAACGTCGTGTCCCTGGCCAAAAATAGTCGCGGTAAGACGGCATAAATAGGTAAAAATATGTAACACAGAACATTTCCTAAAATGCATTCAGATACATTTGTAGGCCTACATGTCTACAGTTCTCTGGGGTTGCATGTATAATTGTTATTTTGACTTTTAGCTACTTGTAGTTCAATATAGTGTATCGGATGAGAGGACGTCACCTGGCAACGTCTTTACACGTGCATTTATAGTCCATCATGACCCTCTATGAAATCCTTGTGAAATGTGTTAAAGCTGCCCAGCAAACATTTGGACGTGTACTGACCGTTGAAAAGACGTCCGACAGAGACGTCCCGTCATGGTTGAAAAATAGTTCCAAAATGAAATGTCTTTGACGTCGTCTGACCGTGAATTCCACGTCTTTTCTGGCCGTGAATTCAACGTCTTTTCTGCGCGTCCCTGGACGTCTAAATGGGTTTATTTTTTTTTTAGTTCTTCTGGATGTTTTTGAGATATATAATATTTATATATGTTATATATATATATATATATATATATATATATATATATATATATATATATATATATATATATATATATATATATAATCCTGCATATAAAATAATCACACCCATATTGTGTTACACCGTGAAAGGCAATCATTTATAGGCTATTTTTACACATCTGAACTTGACAAAGGTTCTAAAAAAAGGTCCAAAATCGGTCCGGTCAGACCTGAACGTCTATAAAACAGTTTAATCACGTGTACATCAACACATTATTTGTGGACTGAAAGCAAAAAAAGTGCTATAATTCAGCACAACATTTTATTGTGAATATTACATTTGAAATGTCTTCCAGTTGTTAAACAGCTAGATTCAAAAAAAGATAATAGAAATAGTACAATGTGGTAAATTCTGTTGTAATGGGATTTTCTCTAACAGTTTCACATTAAGGTTAAGCAGACATTAATCAAACCAGAATATAACAAAAGTACAGGAACAGTCAACACATTCTATTTTTAGAGTCTTTCTATAATATTCCATCATTGATGAAATGAATATAAGTCAGAGCTGTGGCAGTACTAAGTTTCAGTTACTAACAGTCTTGCATTACTGTTAAACAGACATAAATAAAAGTTTTTAGAGTCTATGAAGTTTATGGCTTTATGGCTCATTTTTTAAATCCACCATAGCAATGTATTTCGTTCTCTTAAAGCTATGTTTACATTTTTTTTTATTTGAGATCGAGAGCAATAAATTACTGTCAAAGTTTGAATTAATAATATCTCAATATTTTTTGCTCCTGCAACCAAGGTCTCTTCCAAACACGAAGACCAAAAACCTAATGGATATTAACAAGCCAGCAGTTACACCTGAATCTGAACTTCAGTGTGGAAACGTCAAGAGTTCTATAGGTAACCAACTTGTAAACTTTTACTACTCAGGGTTGCAGTGCTATGAGATTTTCACGTTACAGTAACAGTTTCAGAAATTATCGGGGTTTAATGGTAGGCTATATGGTCCTGCACAATAAAATGTGAGAGTCAATTTTTAGTATTATATTTTTAAAAATCGTTTTTCCATTGGATAATTTTTTACTCTACTCCAATAACAATAAATCTATAACTTTTACTTAAGTAATTATTTCTATAAGTACTTTTACTTGAGTGCAGTTTTTGGATATTCTTCCCACCTCTGCTGTCACACATAGATCAGGGTTCACCAATCTCGGTCCTGGAGGGCCGCTGTCCTGCAGAGTTTCTAGTATGCATAATGAGACCTTGATTAGCTGGTTCAGGTGTGTTTAATTTAGCCTGGTTCTACCAGACTCTCGTACATTTCATTTGTACAGAGAGTCTGGCCTCTCTCCATTGACAAGTGTTAACTTCCTTGTAGGCGGGTATTCTGCTGAAGTTTAAAACTATTGGATCTGACCAGAGTCACTCTGGATCTGCCATAACCAATTGCTAACGTTTGGTCGTGACGTATGTCAACTCAAACTAGCGCACGATCTCAACGTCATCGTTCTCAGCCACTCCCTCTGTTCACTGATTGGACCGGTTAAAAATTGATCGGAGAAAACCAAAGAATACACCACAATCCCAGACGGAGTTTCTGAAGGAAAATGAAATTGAGCGGAAGTACGTAGGAGGGCGGAGCCAGGCTATGTTTAATTGGGGTTGGAGCTAAACTCTGCAGGACAGCGGCCCTCCAGGACCGAGATTGGTGAACCCTGACATAGATTGTCAAAACTACATAAATTTACTGTTTGAATATTTTGTGATAAAAGTAACAGAATTTGAGACTTGGCAAACGTGTATGACAAAAACATAGGTTTCACTCATTTAAATCTGTTGATAAGGTACCAATATATTGGTTCTTTAAGGTTTGCATAAATTCCATTCTGCTGTTCTCATATTTGATGTCAATGTCATTTGCTACAGGCATGAACTCCAACTAATTAGTGAATTAATTTAGTTTGTGAAAATGTGCAAAATTTCAATAACCACTTGGACAGAAAATGTTTAAAAATAAAAGTGAAAAATAAAAAAAATCATGGTTAATATAAGGTGGCGTAGAGAGACTGGTGACATGTCCGCTATAGTTATATATCGTTTTAAGCTACAGTGTGTACCATCGTGTCATTAACTTACAAAAACCAATGAGTAACGCAGAGGTAACGTATTGTCTAATACTGTTGTAATAACCCAAAAAATTGTTTGGGTTAGTTACACCTAATTCTACTTTACTTTGCAATGCAGTTTGATTGATTAGGCTACTCATATTTATTGCCAAGTAGATCTATCTTTCTGTATTTTATTATATAACTCTATCATAAACAATAAAAGATACAAAATACAGATTTTAAGCAGATACCTAATTCATAAATTAGTTCACCATGACAGAAATATTAAAGACATCTCACCGTTGGTTTTGTTTTCATATATATATATATTTTCTTTTGTAATTGTTTCTTTGTGGGTATTTGCACTGAAGGTCTGTTATAGCTATATTTTTTATATATATTTTGAATTATTTGAATGTGCCTGTTGATTGAAGCTGCACTACCGCCTTGTGCCTGAGTAAAGTGACATTCGTCATGCTTCCGGCCTGATGCTGGTGCTGTGGGTCTGCAGCTGCTGGATACTGAATACCCAATTCCTGCTGTGCGACTAACATGCCAAAACGCGGGAACTTCCGCCAATAGTTGTAGGAATTAGAAAAACGTTCCTCCAGTGCGAAAGACCCTCCAAGCGAGACAAGTGAATGACCATGTCGTAAAGGGTTCATTACACGAAGCTTTTCATTACGGTGTACGTTGTGGCCATCTGGTGGTCAAATAATGAACATCACCTTAGTGTCTGCCCAATAGGCTCTATGCACGAATGCTGCTGACGTATTGCCGGTAGGATCTCAGCCAGCGTCTTTACTTCCGCATAGCGCGTTCTATAGGACAATTCACTTTAATAAAATTCATTTTCTCAGAAACGGAGACAACGATTTTAGAAACTGATTCGCTAGTCGGATTTCGCGCGATATGAGATAATAGGCTACTCACCCTCAAAGTTGTTGATGTAGCTCGAAATTTATAATTTAAAGAACTTCTCTTTCTTACTCATAAGTGTGACCGTTAACTGCCTCACAATATTGTTAACATCATTCACATTAACCGCTGGAAGTTCTTGTAAACAGCGAGTGTAATTTGCCATTATCTCCACCTAATGCAAAAACGGCTTCTGACGCAGCACCGGATGTAACTGGGCGGGCTGAGACAAAACGCAGAAGCGATCGTGCATAGAGCCTATTGAAATTAAACAGTTGTTTAGCAAGGGGGTAATGTTTCAGAAAAAACTGAAGCTTCCCGGGGCGCCGCCATTGATTAGCGGACCCCCACCTGCTGTTAGCATTCAATTGACTCCCATTCATTTTGGTGTCACTTTGACAGCGAATTACTTTACATCTGAGGCGTTTAAAGACTCCATTTGTCCATTATTTATTTCTAAAGAAACACGACAATGTATAAAAGGCTCCATTACCTTGTATCTTATGTTATGGTCCCGTAGATGCAGTTTTTTTGTAAAAGTAGGCTTGCCTTTTTCTCTGAAAGAGGAACAGAAGACACCGCTCGAATCCTTTCTTTGCAAGAAGGACGTTTTTGCTGTTTTGCAGAGAGTCTAAGAGTCTAATCTACCAGTTAGCTCCGCTAGCTAAGCAATGTTATGATTGGTCGTAGTGTTATCCAATTGCGTGCAGTGTGATATTCAAATGCATGCTTGGTGCCACCCCTCGAGCTGGACGATTTTCTTTAGTCGATGCCATAATATAATAACAAATTTTCTATTAATATAACAAATATTCATATCAGAGCAGCATTCCACAACCCAATTTTACAGATTACTACCTCACACCATTGTCCATTCAAAAATATCTGCATTCTGACTAAATCTTTTGTTTTATTTGTTTATTTGTTTATTACGACGTTTAATTAGACTAGTAAATAATTGTGGGTGTGTTTTTTTTTTTTTTTTAGCCTACACTGGTTTTAACTTCACAAACTGACACTTATACACACACTCTTGAATCTAATTACTGGTAACCACGACTCTCAACCTCCTGTTAACATAAGACAGTTTAGATAACTTTTTTTTATGAGATCTGTAATTGGTTTTAATGCCACACTTGCATTGTTTAGTTCTGACTAAGAGAGTGTTAATATTTAAAACATTTAGAGAGCTTAACTGAAAAATGGTTATCATAATACTTTTATTCTGCATATGGCATTTTGTCGGTAAGTACAAATCTTATATATTTATTCAGAAATGTAATCTAATATAGCCAAGTTTCTTTTTCATGTCAGTTTTTTGTTTTATTTTTAGATAAAGATGCTATCTTTGATATTACTGTGAGAAGTTTTAATTCTGATTTTTATCACTGTTTTGGTGCATGATTGACAGACAGATTTAGTTCCCTTCCTGGTTAAACACTTTATGTCCATCATTAAATTATTCCTACTTAAAATGTCCTAATAGAAAAGACAATTGAAAGCTAAGATTATTAGGTAGTCGGTGGCTCTCTGAAGCCTCCACGAATTTCAGATTTAACAGCTGAATGTTCTTCAGAAGTTCTTCTCGAAATTCCACTTTTAAAATTTGGCTACCTTATCCAAGTTGAGGAGGTGAAATAAAATGAGAAATATCTTGATTTTTTTTTTTGTTGTTGTTTTTGCTCATTTAAAATTTTTTTTTTTTTTAAAGCTATTAAGTTCACCAAAACAAATGCTGTAGTATACTTTTATTTCATACTATATTCCATTGAGGTCCCATTTCCAATGTTTGATTCACTATTGAATCAAATAAGCAGACAGCTGTAAAAATAAATAAATAAACAAACAGAAAGTTTAACAATTGTTTATTTGACTACAAAAAATGACTTCATCTGTGTCTGATGAACTGTTTCTCTTGGTTCTCCAGGAGTGTTTGCTGATAACGATGCAGTGAAGTCAGTGTCAGTGATGGAGGGAGATTCTGTCACTCTAAACCCTGATCTCACAGAGATACAGAGAGATGAACAGATCGTGTGGAGGTTTGAAAAAATGCGCATCGCTACAATGATCATGAATATTCCTACATATGATTATGATGAGAGATTCAGAGACAGACTGAAACTGAATCAGACTGGATCTCTGACCATCAGTGACATCAGAACCACAGACTCTGGACTTTATCAACTAAGTACCATTATTGGGAATAAGGAGTTTATCAAGAGATTCAGTGTTACTGTTGATGGTGAGCATAATTACATGTGTTTTCTTCTATCATTGTCATATTCAAAATGTACATAATTATTGTCATAACCCACAATGATATTTGAAGATCATTTATTAGAAATCTTGAAGATACATTTCAGTTTATTTTGTTTACCTTATTCTAACTTTAAAAGTACTAGTGCAAAGTGCCTGTGCAAAATCAGTTTTTGTGTGTTTTTAGTCATTCTTGGTTTGGTGTATTTGAGTTCTCATTGTTACAATTACACAGCAAAAGTTCAGTGACATTTTTATTTGTACATGGTAGAACGCAAATACTGATACTGACATAATGACATACAATAAATATGGTAAATTGAACTACTTGATTGAGGGAGCAAGCTGCACAGTGAAATCTGAGAAAACGCTACGCTTGAGCAAACAGTTTGTGAATAGGCTACTATAAATGATGTTTTATAAACATGGTTGCAGTATATGGGGGAAAAGTTAGGACAATTCCAAGAGCCCCTGACTGACAGGGGCCCCAACAAATAGGTAAAAACTAATTTAAAAAAATTATTATATTATACACTATATAAGCCATCATCACTGAGTATATTTCAAATAATAATAAAATTAATGATGTCTTTGATTTTAATTATTTTGCCAATAAAAGTTAAATATCCCCATTGACCAAAAAATAAACATCCATATTGACCGATCACCCCCCTGTATCTGGATGAAATGGTTTGGTCCTGCGCACTCATCAGTGACGGTGTTGTTATTCAGTTGCAGTTGCAGACAGTCAGTTGATGTGCCAGAAACAGAGACCACAATGTTGCATATTAAAAGAAAATCTGGTTTTCAAAAAAGGAAAGAGAGAAGAGAGAGAGAGAAAAGACAAAATAAAGGGTGTCAATCTGTAACCCAGTTTTTTTCACCAAGAAAGGTGGGTGTCCTTTAGTCTGTGAGTGGTATTAACCTGTTGTCCATAGTGAAATAAGCTAGCTAGCTGCAGGCTAGTGTTAGCCTACATTTCATCAACATTTAATCCGTGCAGGGAAACGTTTAGCAAGATATTCATATTAAATCATTGCCCATGCCCCTTTTAGCAGACTTAACAACAGATGAGTAACAGATTGTATGTAATAACAAATGCAGTAATACGACTTGCACTGGTAGTAGTTCTGGTAGTTATATAGTAGGTGGCAATAACGCGTTTTTTTTTTTTTTTTTTTTACACCCAAGCTAAGGCTACACAGTAGGCTACAAGCACTATTTTGTTCTCTGACACCGGTTTCTAGTACTTCTAAGACACCACAAAAAATTGAGAAACGGGCATCATAAACAAGTGTTTAACAAGAAGTTTATTGTACCCTACTTAAATTAATGAGATTTCTGTTGCTGCATCATTTTGCTGAGTGCTTTGTAGTTGGGGTCGTAACTGGTGAGATTCAGCTTCATGCAGGCATTCAGGCTTTCATCCGTTAACCTTGAGCGCAGGTTGTTTTTGATGTTGTTCAGATGTGAGAAGGACAGCTTGCATGTGTACGTTGAGCCAAACATCGTCAGCACAGCAACACTGAAACGATGCATTGTGCTGAAAGTGGCTGGAAGTTCGTTCCAGGTTTTCAGGATGAGATTGTCTTCGCGTTGGAGTTTTCTCATATCTGCCCACTTATGTTGCTTTGCTAGTTCTGCCCGCTGACGAGCGAGGCTTTCCAGTTTGGAATTCAAAGTTACAAATTTTGACACCCACATATCCGACACCTTCAGTTCAGCAGCTTCCAGCTCAAAATCTCCAATGGAGATGCCAGGGATGACACTCAAGTTTTGTGTGTCCACGCCGGTGCACACATGTGGATGAGTTATCACTTTGAACAAATCGGCATGTCTGCGAAAGTCCGCAAAACGTGATTTGAATGACATCAGTAAATCAGACGTGAAGGCTGCAAGCTGCCTGAGGTCGAAATGATGAGCGGGGTCCCTCGCTAAGCAATCTTCTCTGTATGCTCGCAATGTTTTGAAGTGCAGGAGACGGCCACTTTCAATGTCCCTGATAAACAGCTCCAGCTTTGTTTCAAATGCAAACACTGCCTGTTGCAGGGACAAGATTGTGTTTCCAATGCCTTGCATTTTCACATTGAGGTGGTTCATATGACGTGTAATATCCACCAGGTAGTGAAACTTCAGGAGCCACTCAATGTCAGTGAGCTCGGGATGAACATTTCCTTTCTTTTCCAGAAATGCCCTCACTTCATTTAAACAGGCAGCAAAGCGGGCGAGCACGTTTCCCCTGGATAACCAACGCACACTGCTGTGCAGTAGAAGCCCTGGACAATTACTCCCCACTTAATCCAACAGGGCCTTAAACTGGCGATCATTCACAATGCGAACGACCAATCACATCACTTTGCGAAGTTCCTCTCTACACGACTTGATGTACAATGCAATGAAGGTTTAAGATGGGCCGCTTCTCTTGCTCACACAGAAGGGCAACGAATCCTTTATGTTTACCTAACATGCTGGGTGCTCCATCTGTACACACAGATATAAGTTTATTCAGTGGTAGATTTTTCTCTGCAGCAAAATCCATTAGAGATTTTAACACATCCTCGCCTCTTGTATCTTTCATCGGCAAAACAGCGAGACTCTCTTCACGCACTGTATCATCCGTCACATACTGCCCAACTATGCTTAGCTGTGCTATAGTATATTGCTCACATCAGTAGACTCATCCAAGGAAAGAGAAAAGTAACTACCTGAACTGATGTAGCCATCACGAGTGCACGGTCATGAACAGTTTTTGCAGACAAAGGCATGTCTTTGATTTTTTTGGATAATTTTATCCTTGTTTGGGAGGTCGTTGAACAGTTCTTTAGCCACACTAAGCATGCAACCCTTAATGTAGTCTCCATCTGTAAATGGTTGCCCTCTCCGCACAATCTCCAGAGCGCCAGCAAAGCTCGCAGAATTCAGACTCCCGCCTTTATTAGTCCATGATAGCAGCTGCTGCTGTCCGGTTTCCATTATCCGCTGAAGCTCAGCACAAGCTTTTTTCCTGCATTCCCCATTGGGATATTTTGCAGCGAATGCTGCATGGTGCGTCTCAAAATGTCTCTTTACATTTGACTTTTTGAGCGACGCAATACGTTCATTTTAAATGAGACACACTGCGGACCCCGACTTCTCCACAAATGCAAAGTGATATCCATCCATTCGGGCTGGAAACGGTAATCGTCGTCTTTTTTCTTTTCGCCATATTACTCTCGTTGATGATGATTTTTAATTTAGCTAGCAACAAGGTAACGTTAGTTGTTTAACTTGATCTGGACATGACGCAGGCCTAACCACGTCGTCCAATAAAAAATCAGCTCCTTGAAAGTTAGGCTCTACAGGCCAAAACGCCACTGTCAATCATATTAAGCTGCGAGTCTCTTACCTAAATATTTTGCACATATTTTATTTAATTTTACACATTCATAATTATACATTAATCAAGTATGCTAATAGTTTAAATAATTTTATCATCATGTTCAAGCGTGTATTTTCAGGCAACATTTGAAAATTGGAGAGCCATACAGTATAAAATCCGGAAAAGAGCCATAAATGGAGGAGAAATGTTTGTTGACAGTTTGCAGCTCGCAGACAAACTTGGAGTTGTGAGGAGGTGCGGAGCCTGATAGAAATTATTATTAACATTATTTTATAGCCGCAACCTCGGTTCATTCTCAAATATTATTGTTTGTCTAAAGTGGTGTAGACAAACTATAATAAAATATGACCAAGGATACAATCAGCCCACGCAGTTGTCTCTCCGTAGTAAACAGTGGCGTGTTGTCTGCTGGATTTTCCACAGATTTTTTGTTTACTTCCGGGAGTTCTGTTGGAATTTTCCCGCACGTTAATTCTGACCAAACGAAGTGCAGTTATGGAAATGCGTTCCGAGTGATGTGGATGTTGTCACGTGACTGCATTTTGGTGCGTTTTATTAACTCACAAACTGATCCGGACCAGAGCGATCAGTGTGGTGTGAAAAGGAACTAAAACGCCTTAAAAATGCTACAAAGTATCATGTGTCGCCCTTGGTCTGGACCAAATGAACCGAACTACAGATGTGAAAGCACCCTCGGTGTCAGTGTGAGAGGGGGAGTGGCCAGCTGTGCTCGCTCAAGGCTTGGGGTGCGTTCCAGTCCACTTTTAGACACGCACTTGCGAACTTCCCTAAGCACGTCCCCTTGGGGGAATCCCTGCCGCCATTTTGAAGTGCGTTCCACTTTGTGAAGTGGACGAGGGAGGTTTATATAGACAGACCCTCGTTCCCTCGATTTTGACAGAGGGAGCGAGTCTACTTCATACAGGTGCTGGTCATAAAATTAGAATATCATCAAAAAGTTGATTTATTTCAAGAATTCAACTTAACAGGTGAAACTAATATATTATGTAGACTCATTGAACCAGGTTTTGGTTCTTTTGGCAGTGTGGGCAGGTGCAAATCCTGTCAAGACACTGTTGTAAAGTTTTCTTTCATCGAAGCAGAGACCAGGAGATAATTGGGATCACGTTCAACGGAGAGGGGTTACATTGGTGCCGTGACCCGGATGGGAGTGAGGTTTAGGGGGGTGAGTGTAACGGAGGCCAGCTAGTAGTTGCTGTGCGAGTAAACCTCACTCCTCTGATCTCAATAGGCGCTCTAGCGACAGACGTTAGAGGCTGCAGTCTTTAGCCTCCTTGTTAGAGTGCCTGACTCTCACGCCAGAGACCCGGGTTCGAGGCCTGCACAGAGCAGGGCGAGTAGGACCTGGGTGGAGGGATTACATAGGCATTTTAGGAGGAGGGACTTATGAAGGTGGAGACAAATTCAAACAAAGCATGTAAATGAGTATACAGGTTAAGGAACCGCCCCAGACCGGCAGTCTCAATCCAATCTGCATAACCACTCAAATGCATATGTGCTAATCCAATCAGCCAAACGATTCAACGCCTGGACTGTGGCTCTTGCTCCAAGAGCCATTAAAGACAATAGGTTAGCGTCTCCGTGATCTGACTCATTTAACTTACAAAGGAAAAACAGGTCGGGCAGGAATATCTTGCTGTAAACTCAATAATCACTTTCTCAGTTTATATAGGCCTACTATCTAAATTAAAACCTCAAATGATAAAATCTGTATTCTTCACCGTGATGTTATGTAAGGAAGCATATCTGAAATAGATTCTTAAATTTGTAACCCTTCAACACCCGTCAAGTTTGAAATCCATCGGACTAACAGTTCGAGAGATATGTGAATAACAGACAGACAGACAGACAGACGTTTCTGTAATTATATAGAAGATATTTATCAAACAAAATAATAAAAATCACCAAACATTATCCCTCCAGTCCATGAAAAACATCCAGGTCCACATTATATTTCCTCCCACACAAAAAAAGGAACACACATATTATAAAACTGAAATAGTTTATTATTAAATAAACTTCTTCCAAGTGTCATGAGCATCAGTGTATGTCTGATCCGTTGTGCTCTTACAGGAGGATACTGATATATTACGGCAATATGCAACATTTCACAATGAATAAAAGAACTGTGATTAGCCAAACTCTTTATGACATGGGTGAATTCCTACAGATCCAGGGACTTTACAAATGTTTTATCAATTTCTTTGATGACATCACAGCAAAATAACTTACAAAAACATTCAAGTGCAATTCACTGAAAGTACAGCAGGTCAGGGTATGCATTTTAATTAAATGCATAATTAACTTTAATGAACTCAACCTAACAAAGATGAAGTAACGCTAGGTGGCTCATATATCAACTCAACCAGAGGTCCCTGGCTTTTTTCTGGTGAAAGAAACACATAAATGAAGAAGAAACAAAATATTAAATGTCAAGAATGTATATTTGAGTAACTTGCTGCTTTGAGGGTCAAAATGACAATTTTCACCTGAGATTTGGAGCCAAATTAAATTACAGGGGGTATAAATGACTTCAGAAAGATGGCAGAATCATTATTTTATTTTTACACAGAGATTGGTAAGTCTATTAGTAAAATCTGTTGACTTTAGCAATCTTTGTTTCATTAGGAATGCCAACAGTGACAGTTAAAAAATGGGAAAAAAAACGCTTCTTGTGTTTGTTTGCATGCCATGTAACTTAATAATTATTTAAGATTACTTAATATTATTTTAGATTTAGATTTTTAACAAACTTTAACAATTTTTGTATCTTCATTTTAAAGGCCCTCAATGATTCAGTCCAATAAAAATGGAGATCTAAATGTGGATCCATGAATAAATTGGTCAATTGTACACATTTTTAGTGGTCAGAAATCAATTGTGGGTCTTTTTGCATATACAGTTGGTAATATTTACATCTATGCTCTATTACATTTAATAGTTTGGCTTGCATTATGTGTCTTTCTTGAGAGAACAATATTAACAAAATAAAAAATTTGAACCGGGAAAGTTTCTGAAATTTGGTTGATTTGACCCAGGCCAATGTTTTAAGTCCTCTTTAATGCACCTTAATAATGGGACAATGTTTAGATGATATACATAGGAAGGGTGGCAAACAAGAACCACTGTATTCAGATTTTGTATATTTTATTTATTTTTCCAAAATGAGTGGATTATATTTTAAATCTGAATTCATTATTATGAGTGAAAATCAGGGCTGTGAGTATAAGCACTGTGTCATGAGAATGACTAACACTGACATTAAAGGCCTTCTCACTGTTGATTTATTCTCATCTCTGTGCTTCTCTAATATCTTCCAGCGAAGCCGTCCACTCCACAAAGTCCTTCATCATCTGAAAGTGAGAATGCAGAGGGTAATGAAGCTGATATTCACATCAACAGCACAATTATGAGTGTGATCTTGCATTTATACAACAGTTCAATAAACAAGTTAATACTGAGTTTTGCATTGTTACATAATACGGCCAATTGTTTTCTTCTTTTTTCTTTGCTAAAAAATAGGCAATAACAACACAAGACAAACTTGTTCTGACAAACATATTTAAGCCATTAACATGTTAAAGGAGACTCGTGCTGGTCAGACTAGTATCAGATGGTCAGTGAACAGACTGTGTGCGTCTGAGACTGAGACTAAGGTCAGACTGACAGATTGTGTCTCTTTATCTTTCCAGAATCTGAGCAGCAAACTCCCTCTCCTCCTCCAGTCTCAGTGTCTCTGATAGTGCCGATCTCTTCTGCTGTTGCTGGATCTCTGATGATTGTTGCTGCTGTTGGGATCTTCTGGATCTGCAAGAAACACAGAAAAACAGATCAACAGGGCAAGTGTTTCACACTGCTGTTACATCTGAAGAAATAGTTACAGTTTTGCTCTTTTAACACACGTCATTATTATTCAACAGTTCAGACCCGTGATGAAGAGATCACTTACGCTGATCCAATGTTCTACAAAAGAAATGCACAAACAGCGGTAAGACAATTCATGTTACAGTTTACACTGTACAATTTGAGCAGTCATTGCATAATTGAGGGGGAGTTTATACAATATTATTACATGGCTTGGCTGAATTCCAATGTAGAATGCGGTCTGTTATTTCTTGATAACAGACCGCTGCGAAGTATAACAGACCGTTGCCATGAAAAACAGCTCGTTGCTATGGACGCGGAACGGACTATTTTCTTTGGCGGAAGCAATACAATCGTTTTTAAATCAATAAACTCCTTTTTAAATTAATAATTAGTGTCAAATTATTTATTTATTTTGCAGGTAGCCATGTAATAAGCGGGATAATGTATAGTGAGCCGGTTGTTATAGTGAATAACAACCCCTTCAGGCTGATTCAAGATCCCTCCGCTTCGCGTCGGGATCCCGTTCAGCCTGTCGGGGTTGTTATTCACTATAACAACCGGCTCACTATACATTATCCCTTACGTATTATATAATGCATATTCTCCATATTTCTACGCATGGTTGCAAATTCATGTAAATAAAAAGGTGAACATGGAAATTAAAAGAAAACGTGACGAGTCTCTTCTAAACCCAGTGATCTGCTTTACTGTCTACACAGACAGCTGCCTTTAGAAGGCAACATCCTAAAAGAAATGATCTCTCAGAAATGCCTTCTGAAAAATTATATTAAAGGAGAACTCCGGTCAATTTTAACATTGAGCTCATTTGTTTGTAAATTTGGAGTGCTGTCAGTACAGAGAACAACGACAAAAATCGGTGTTGCCTACACCGTGTTATCCTCTTTTTTAAAATTTGCACCCTGTTGACTTCAATGGGGCAAGTTTTAAACCAGCTTTTACCCTCTTAACATCCTTGATGTGTCATTACAAGTGCACAGCTAATGTGAGTGATTCCTTCAGAGTGATCACGAGTGAATCTGACGGCAGTAGATGTGAAAGATATGAATAAAAATTATGTTATTTCAGCCAGCGCACATACCTGTATTTACATCCTGTTTTCGGTCGAAGTCCAAAGTAATCGATTGTCGAGTTCACGGTTACTAAACCTATGCGTGTGAACTCGACAATCGATTACTTTGGACTTCGACCGAAAACAGGATGTAAATACAGGTATGAGCGCTGGCTGAAATAACATCATTTTTATTCATATTTTTCACATCTACTGCAGTCAGATTCACTCGTGTTCACTCTGAAGGAATCACTCACATTAGCTGTGCACTTGTAATGACACATCAAGGATGTTAAGAGGCTAAAAGCAGGTTTAAAACTTGCCCCATTGAAGTCAACAGGGTGCAAATTTTAAAAAGAGGATAACACGGTGTAGGCAACACCATTTTTGTCGTTGTTCTCTGTACTGACAGCACTCCAAATTTACAAAAAAATGAGCTCAGTGTTAAAATTGACCGGAGTTCTCCTTTAATATCAATATCAGGACATTATCTACAATCTTACAGCATTCTGGTAGATCCCTTTTATTCACAAATTTAACCCTTTCACGAGTACGTTTATAATATTCTAGCTGATCGAGTGAGTTTTTTTTAAGGCACACTATGCAAAAAATGTGTTTTTGTCAAACAGCGCTGTGGAATACTTGCACTGTCGTAAATTCATAGTTTTATTTTGTTTCGGATGGTTTTGTTTATTAATTTTTTTTATTTATTTATTAAAAATTTATTAAAATTAAGATAAAATTAATACAAAACGAAATTCGTTTTAAAGAAAGGCTTTGTGCTTTCTGTTTTGAGGTATCTGTGAAAGTTTGAAAGTCTTTTAGTGCACTTTCAGAGCGCTCGCGTCCATAATGGAGAACTGTCACGTAATATTATTTTTTCCTCATAAGTGCTCACGGAAGAGATGGGTTTTCAGCTGGGGATAGTTATAGACTGAAAGAAAATGAAAAATAAGCATAGAATCGAAGATATAGGCTTACCTTGAGTCAAATAGAACACTGAATAACAGCAGAACTGGTGTATTTAGAAAAACACTTGCGCGCTCTCGCCGCGTCCACTAACTGACTGCTTGTCCTGTTTGTAATAGTTTGTAAATTGTGCTCGTTTACACTATTTACAACCTCTTGGCTTATTTATGTCCTGATAATTGTGTGAGATATTGACAACTGTTCTCATGATAATCGCAGGAATCAATGTCAACAGCGTCGTTTACAAAAAAGAGATTTACTTACTAGTCCATCAACAAGATGCCAGGTCAGCATCTCTTGCATCCAGTGCTGCTTTTTAGCTCGCGCCAACGAGTGAAAGCCTGACCGAGTGGGACTATGGGACTCTTGTCCGGTTCCTCACACGGTCAGATTCTCTCTTCCTTTTCCTACACTCTTCCGACTGTGCTTTCTTTGTTTTTTTCCATCGCCTTGGCTACGGTTTCGTTCCAATGAACTGCAGTAGCCAAGGCGACATCTAAGTATACATCTATAGCCGCCCGCGCCGTCAGATCATTTGGACGGTGTGCTGTTTTCAAGAGCTAAAAACGATATAAATACTGTTCGTTTTCTCACACAAACCGCTCGTTTCGTGTCTTAGGCCATCAATGTGTACTTATGATGGGGAATTGTTTCATTTGGACGATGGGGAATTGTTTTAATTTGGACTCTGCGCTTGGGGTTTGAGACAGTGACCGTAGACCTGCATGAAATGACTGACAGACAAGAACGGTTTGACCTAAAAATATCAAAATTGAAACTACTGCGGAAACAAAGACACCTACATCTTGGATGCCCTCGAGGTAAGCTAAAACATATCAAAAATTAATTTCAAAGTGAACTATCCCTTTAAGGTGACCGTTTTATTTTAGAACGTTTCCCCTTATTACCTGTTTCCATGGCGACGCTTCATGGTTGTCGTGACACACCGCAGCCACAACAGTTCTGAATGACAGATGTAGTAGGCTATTGCTTTTATTTGCTTTTTCCTTTTTTATTCAAAATATTCAGAAACTTGCTAACCATGTCATCAACTATCTGATATTTCTGATCCTCAAATACGTGTAGGGCCTAAAGTGAGTGTGTTTTGTCGTTTAAAATCATTTAATAATGATCTTGATCTACAACACGACATGGGCGCCGCAGTTCAGATCGAGAATCCCACCTGTCCGATTTACAACACGTAAATTCATTAGTTTCTCCCGAAATTCATGAAAGTAAGTTGCCGGTGAACTGTGAGAAGAATAGTGACCTTTATAGTTACCTCAACAATGTGTATCTGATGTGAATAAAACAGTTATATTTGAAAATAGCCTATTAGATTAAATTGTATTTTAATGGATTATTATTGCAGCTTCCATAGACACAGTGTGTATTGTACATACTATAAATGTATTGTTTTTCTAGTGCTTATGTGTATGTAAATGTCTGAATCCTAAAATAAATATTATGTGGTTGTATAGTTGTGATATATGACAATAAGCACTGAGCGTGTCGGTCTCTGGCTCAGCTCCAGCCAAAGCGTGAAAGCACAGTATGAATCTGGCAGTTATGCGGCTTCACTGTACATTCTAAAATCCCATGCTGGGTCACAGAAATAACAATCCCACATGCGGGACTGTCGCACCATTCTATAGGTTGAACATAAATGCTTCAACTTTGGCTCTTGCACATACTCTGAATTACAAAAGCAATAAAAAAAAGAGCTGTAGTTAGATGTCCACAATGACAGGAGCAAAAGAGCAGATCTTGACACTTCACTCAAAAATAACTGTAAAAACAGTACATGTGTTGGCGCTAAAATAAACACAGCTAGACTCGCTGCTAAAAGTGTGAGTTCCCTGTAACACTGAGAGCTGAAGATAGTTCTAAGAATTTGAACGTGAAAGACATTTCAACTTTTGCCTTCAAAATTAGCCTATTTTTAAACCTCTCATTTCACTGCAGTGACAAAAAATTACATTTGTAACACTGGATGTCCCCATAAATATACTTTTATTTCAAAGTAGCTATTTTGACTAGTTTAGTAGTTATTGATTTTCATTTGCCAATTGTAATTATTATTACTTGCTATCTCAAAACTTTGCGTGAGGAGAGTGAGTCTTCAGATCCACCACTGAGTCAGTAGTTGAGTTTGTACTATCCTGCTAAGATATTCAGTCATTGAATGACCAAAACCTCTCAGTGATGGACCAGCTAGTAACAGCATCTACAGTCTCCCTTTAAATAAGTTCTTGTTTGCCTGCCATGTTATGTAGTTCGCAACACGCAAGGCATAAAGCAGTGTTCTCAAACTGAAGTCCGAGTCCAAGACCATATTTATACAAAAGATCAGCTCATGGAAGTCCGAGACCAGGCCGAGTCCAAATGCTCCTGAAAAAACAGCCTTGTACTCAGACTTGGGTCCAAAAATTAGACTTGAGTCCAAGTCTGGCTTTGTTCAGTTTCGAGTTCTACAACATTGGTATAAATTAGTGCTGGGCCCTTTTTTAAGCTATTTTAAATTTACATTTACTATTGTGTAGTTTTATTTGGATACCTTTCAAAACTTGAATTAAGTTGTTTTAAAATTCTGTTCTAATTTCTATTTTTCATTTAAAGTGCCCCTATTTTGCTTTTTTAATTAAGGTAATGTAGTGTGTAATATAGCTGTGACTCCAGTCTCACTCCCTGTTACAAACTTTAAACCTGCGTATAGTGTGTAATGCCAGTCTATGTTCTTTATTGTCTGCCCGTGAACAACGTCTACAAGAAGCTTCACTGTTGAAGCTGATCTCGCATGTTTATACCAGTGGTTATAATGTGTATTTTGAGATTCTGAGTATTGAGTGTTTTTTTTTTGTTTTTGTTTTCGTTTTTTTGCCTTTAATAAAATAACTGCTGTGAATAGATCTTGCTCATCTCATCTTTGCTGTTGCTGCAAAGGGCCATTTGTGACACAATGTATAATATGAGAAAATGAAATGCATGTAATATTGTTGGAGACTCCAAAACACAATTCGGAACCTAATAGCATAATAGGAACACTTTGAAAACAATTCATTATTTTTTAAATTATTTTTTTTATTTTTAAATAGATTGTGACAGTTTACTATTACATTAATTTGTCTATTTAAATAGTGATTTATTTATTTCCAGTTATTAAATTGATAACTAATTTTATTTTTCAGTTTTACTCCTAGTCCTCCAATTAAATTATTTATTTATTTAATTTATTTATTTATTTATTTGTTTGTTTGTTTGTTTGTTTGTTTGTTTATTCATTCGTTCATTCAAAGCAAAAGTAACATTTAAATGTGGGAATGTAATTTTCAGCCTTTAACTGGAAAGAAATTTGATGTTAACATGCCGATGCAGTTGACGGTAAATGTACATGTAAATTAAATAGACACTACTGACATAAACTCAACAGTAAATAGCACTGATAAATTGAATACATTGCTTATTGTGTTCATACTCTTTACCGGTAAAAACGTTAGGCCTATAATAGCTCAGGGTGTTTCTGCAGGCTGAAACAGACACAGTTCCACAGGAAACTGGACTTCCGGAGCAAAAAACTGTGAAGACATGTTTGTGTCTGTGAGAGAGAAAGAGTGTGAATGCTCTGGCATTCATTAGAAATATTGCTTTTTATTTAAACCTTCATGAAAACACTTAACAAAAAGTGGTAAAACTACACAGAATTGAGAGTAAAATATCTGAGAGTAATTATAGCCTATGTTCAATAGAGTGATATTGGACTGTTGTCATAACGGTGACATGAAATATTAATTTAATAATTTCGTATCATTTACAGTAAAATGTTTCTCTTGAACATGCATGCATTAAAATACAGTTTTTAAATGTGCGTTTACTTTAAAATGTAGTTTTTATGACTGTTGTAGAGGGATTTCTTTGGTTTTCTTTAGTGGTAAGAACTGTTCTTGTAAAACATCTCACTCTGATTATTAAACATTTGTCTCTTTGTCTCTTTTGTGTTTGTGTTACACAGAAGGAAGAGGTGGTGTACGCAGGTGTTGTCACGAGACGTTAATCCAATTCTTCATGCTAAGTTTGTTTTGTTTTGTATGGCGTTTAGATTTAAGGCCATGTACACACTGCAGCTAAACTCAGTTGTCAATTCACCATTATACACAGATCAGTCATTTACAGGAGCCACAATCAAATTCTACAACTGAATTAACTCCAGTCAACCCACATTTACAAAAAATATATGCAGTATGTACAAAACCGAACTGAACAACTAGTTGTTAATGATGTATATATTTTAAAGCACATCAGAGATGTGTCTGGATGCTTCTCTTTCTCAAGCGGGAGCATATCTCAGACGCCACGTCATAAAGCTCCGTTGAAGAACATCTCAATTTGAAGGATCCTAAAGAAAGCCATGGGCTGCATCTGAAATTGCATATTCTCTTGAGTAGATGCTTATTTTGAACAAGTAATGACTTTGCGACCGCTAAAAAAGTGTTCTATATAGTATGAACGTGTATATGAATGACATTCGGACGTACTCCACCATGTTGTCACTGTCATGTGACCTACAGCATCAGTAGCGTCGCTTCACTGCCATTCACAAATTCTCCACCGCAGCCTCATGGGATATAAGTGCCCATCATGTGCGCATGTCCTGACTTTGCCAAGTTAGACACGTTCCTGGGTCGACATTTTTTGTTGATCCTGGAACAAAATTCCAGTCTGATAATCGAATCCTAGCCATATCCCTAACCCTAAAGCTAACCCAACCCATGAGTTATCCCTAAAATCAGACAGAAAGGATAGGAACAATGATGTAGAAGCACCTAAACCTATTTGTAAGCTTAAACTTTACATAAGTAAAGGACGCAAAATAAGTAGGTGAAAAAACGTATGTGACAAAAGAATTATGTCTGATTCACAGTCCTCATGAAAGAGTAGGCAAAAAGTCACCGGATGACCTAATACCGTGATTCTAAAGTGTGCATGAATGATTTCACCAAGTACGACATCTTTGTTGATCCTAGAATAACATTCCAATCAACCGAGAATTAGATTTGAAGGACAAGTTCACAGTTTATGTAAAGTTTATTTCGCGTCCTTCATTCGGCTTATTTTGAAGGATGCATCAAGTGTATCCTTAGCGTCCTCCAATCACCCATAATCCTTTGCATACATTCCAATTCATGAACAAGAATGAGCAGAAAATTAATCGGCACTGGTCTTATCTTATTTCACTATACAATGCAAGACAAAAAATATTTTGGAGTTGATGTAAATTAATCACATAATGCTAAGTTGTGCATGCAATCCATTGTGAGATCACAGATGGTTGTCGTTACCTGCACTGCACTGCATTGACTGTACTTCCCCACTTTAATAATTCCATAAACTTGATCACTTTATGAGCCAAACTCAAACCACAAGCCCAAATATGCTTATAATAAGTGGACATGGCAACACTTTAAGAGAGGACTCTGCAAACTAGCCTTCCAAGAACAAACCCCTTACACACTTTTTTAGGGGATTCATACCCATATTTAAATGTGTCACTGCTGAATCTTTACAGTGTGTACATGGCCTTTAGTGATTTTGATGAGATAATTTGTGTTCTTTAATTTTAACATGTGATTAATTTGGAATAAAGGTAAAAAGGTAAACCATCATAAGCAGCCTAAAACATCTTTACAGCTGAAAATATCTACAATTGTTCCCGGGTTTAAGAGTAAATGTCAAAACCTCTGTAGAAATCAGTTTAAAGCTCATCTCTGTGACCTAATCTAGTCTCTTTGTCGATACACATACACATCTTCATTTTAAACATTTCAGTCATCTTGTCATTTATTTGGACTTTTTATTTGATTATTATTATTTTCTGAGTAGGCTTACAGTAATTAAGGCCTAAGGACTGTGTACATCTCATCATGTGTTGTTTCTGTTGTAAAAAAGGTAGTTTTTTTGCAGATGACACAGCTGGAGCTCAAGGTGTTGAACACAGAAGCAAGCTTTTACCTGTTATAACAATTAGCCTACCTTAAAATATATGCAATATTGGATAATGTTGGGCTAATGACATATGCAATTAATGTGCAAAATACTATATGCAAAGGCTATAAAGGCTTTAAAAACTTTAAAAAAATGTGTGGCCCTTTTCTTGAACATTTCCATATGTGCATAAACTGTACATACTGCCAATTAAACTAACTTTTTATTAGATTTTTAATCCCATTATATTTATTTTATTCTCATCTCTTATCATTTAATCAGTTATTGCTAATGTAGCCTATTTATTTTTAACTAATTGCCTTTTTCTTTTTACTTATGAACAACCAGCCTGCAACTTCACTTACAATAATCCCCTTACATTGAATTGGCTCTATCACTCTCTCTCCTCTCTCCACCTATAGCTGGTGTGTGGTGAGCGCACTGGCGCCGTTGTTCTGTGGCTGCCGTCGCATCATCCAAGTGGATGCTGCACACTGGTGGTGGTTGAGGAGAGACCCCTGATATGATTGTAAAGCGCTTTGGGTGTACAGTAGTACATATGAAAGCGCTATATAAATGCCTCATTCATTCATTCATTCATTCATTCATTCACTTAGCCTACGGTGAGCTGTGTGGATGATTCACTAGAAAGAACCGACTCATAAAGTCATTCGTTCGGGAATCAGACTACACTGGTTGACCTGTATGTTTTTGATTCACTAAGACGAACCGACTCAATAGAATTATTCGTTCTTGAATCGGACTGATCGGACTACATGGTGATGCCCAGTCCAGAAAATTCAGAAGCGATCCGGTCATGGACGTACACACGGATCTCAGTATTTTTTCCGAGGTGTATCTAAGTCGTGAAATAAGTGCCTAATAATAACCATAGGCTACTTAAGCGGTGCAAAGTTATGGTACAATCATGCCATAACAGACTTGTTTATCTAAGCTTTCTAAGCGGAATGTAACAGCGCTCGTCAATGTCAGTCAAATCAAAGAAAGAGGGCTACCGCGACGCTTCAGTTTCGTTCAAAGAAAGAGTGCGAGTTTTGGATGCAAACTATACTCGTTGTCTGTTAAATTTCGTCGTTGAATAATTGTTTTATCTGGTAGACTATTGCAGCTAGTATTAATAATGCCTAGAAGTTTAGGCTACAGCCTAATGACCGCAAAAAAATACCATCATGACGTTCATTTACGGAAATGTTTTCTTCAGTTCAGTACTGATGCCTTGTCCAAATACACACACTTGCGGTCTTTTCAATTGACCACTTGTCTACTTGCATGACGTAGGCTATTTGCTCTATTTGGGACAAGTGTTCAAATGGCATAGCATAGGCCAAAGACTGCAAGTGTGTGTAACTTTGAGTGGGCTACTCGATGGGACACACTTATAGTCTTGTATTTAAAAAAATGCAAGTGTTTATAAAGCTTTTATTTAGGCTATTATATTTTCAATATTTTGCATTTTAAAATAAACTTCTACATGTCTGTTCAGTATTTGCTATAGCCTATAACTTACATAAGGCACACATTTTAAATTGTGGTGCTTCTAGTTAAGTGATAAAAACTTGCAAATGTTGTACAAAATAGGCCTACACACATCTTTGAACCATTAAAATGTGGAACACTATGTTTTTACTACCACATTATGTATCTAATTAATTTAAATTAATACGTTTACTTTCATCCAAAACAAGTTTTGTTCAATGTTGAATATGTCTTCTGTCTTCTTGGTGGGGGTGGGGGTGGTGGTGGTGGGGGGGGGGGGGTAAAAATGACATGTTGCACTCATCTCCTGCTGTAACTGTCCCCGGTCTCCCCTACAGATTAACACTATACTGATCCATTGTTAAAAATAAAGTAGTGAATCCAGCAACACTGACGTCTGATTCTTCTCTTTGTGCATCTCCAAATACAGCAGTAGATCGAACCAAACAAGTGCTGGAACATTCTGGAAAGAAAAATAACACATCATCGTATGAGAGTTGTGTGTCAGTGCCAAAGGTAAAAGCACACTTCGGTAGAGAATCACAGAGTACTTTTATGTCATCTTCATATTATTGTGATAATAGCACAAGTGAACAAGTGAAACAGCTCTGGGCCAAAGGTTGTAACACCGTTGTTATAAATACTTCCACACATGTTAGCATGACAAACTTAGTGTATAGTTGCCATATCAACACAATGTAGAGAAAAAAACAAAGCACCAAAATTCAGAAATATTTGGTAGATATCACTGAACATTTGTTTAACCATATAGCAAAAGTTCTTACTTGTGTTAATTTTTCATCTCTGTTTTTTGTGTTTATTTAAAATTAGAGAAATCTGATATTATTTTTTATCTTATATCTGTTATTTAACAGAGATCTAACTATCAGTAGACACTAGCGGGTTTAAATCCCAGTTGTGCAGCTGGGGCATGTTGTCGCACTGCATTACAATGAGCCCCTATTAGAACTATGATATATATTTTATACTTTTATGAATTATATTTATAAAACATGAGAAAAAGGTGAATAAAGACTGAGTAACAATGCTGAGATATCATTAATTATTATGTTTTGAACTATGTTGTATAGGCCTAGCTGTTTTCTGTTGTGTATTATTACTTATTAATTATTTAAAAATGCCATTATTTTGTATGAAAAAGTTAATAATGGTATTTTTTTTTTTTTATTAGATCAGATAACATTTTAAGCTGTCACGTGGTCGTTTACAATGTACCCCACCTATGGGGCATGTTTTCATATTTCACTACAATTCTTTCAGAATATATCAAGAAAAAAAGTATACACTGTAATAAAACAAAACGACGTGTGTAATTAATGTGGGAATGTGAAAAAAAAAAAAAAATCTGAACCCTGAGTAGATTTACACAAACTGAGAGAAAGTCAACGTTACGTTGTCCCCCCCTCTCCTAGTGACACTGAATACCGCAAATTAAGACTTTTTTTTAAGTAATCCAAATTAATATATGTTTCAGGGATATCTGACTGGATAAATGATAAGAAGTTATTAATGTGCATCTGCTGTTGGTCGATTCTTATCCGCACCCATAACCGACCGACAGGAAAGACAGACACTTCATGCCTAAAGAGATTTACTTGAGATTTTTATTTTGTATTCCGCTAAAACAGTAGCCAATATAAGCTTATTGTTATTAGTGTTGTGCAGAATATTACAGGTCGTCAGCGCTCTCTAGGGTTCACTACCAAACACACACACACACACACTCTGCGAAAGAGGGAGTTGCATCATCACACTATTTCAAAGCGGTCCAAACAGTCTCTTATCCAGAGGAAGAGAAAACAAAGAAAGCGGTCGCCTCTGCTTTGGTGAGCATTATATTACTGCAGTTGTGAGGTCAACATCTATACGTCACTGATGATATGTCTAAATGCAAGGGCTTTGAAAATGTTACAAATGTTGAATTATTTGAAATGAAATTCTTTGAGATTATGTTAACCTTATAAGACATAACAATACAACAAAAATACACAAAAGTGATGTCCCACAATAAATTAAATTACAAGCCAAGCTCAATATTCTTGAAATATTTTTTAGGCCTATATTTAGTTTAATACTGTAATTACCATAAACAAGAAAAAATATTCCTGCTGGCAACTTGTCCAGAGTGTTTCCTCTGCATACGGCCTACACATCAGGACACTAGGGGGCGATGATGATGATGATGATGATGATGATGATGATGCCTTTTAATAAGCCTCAGAGGATTTTTATACAGAAAATTCTTGAACTAATGATTATTTTTGTAGCCTAAATTTGCCTATATCCACCCTAAGATGATCTGAGAGCACAGTATGTAAAGCATATGCATACACCCCAAAGTAGGCTATATATACATTTGATTAAACACATTTATAAAATATATTTGCTACCCTGCTGACAAATCCAGTCTAAGGTGTTTTAGTTCTGCTGTGTTTGTGGTTTTGGAAGCTGGGAGATCAGTTTATATCAGCTCCAAATAAGGCCAGCATATACAGGCTGTTTTCTACTGAAATAGACACTGTCAAAATGCTCTACAGGATGTTGCTTCTGAAGGAAATGAGAAGTGAGAAAAGAAAAAAAAAGAGAGAGAAAGTCTAACATTCAGTAGGCCATTGCTTAAAATGCTATCTGATTCCATCGCTGTACTGTCAGTTTAAATTGACTTTAAAAAATAATTATGATGAGGATGTTTCTCTTGAAAATGATAGTCAAACATTTCTGTAGGAAGTTGAGGCACATTGAGCTTAAAGTGACAAATGTTTATTCAGTGTGAAATGATGCGGTTCAGAAACTAGAACTACACTAGAATAAATAGATGAAACAGCGCTTCACTCGATCACACCAACAAATGTGTGAAATTTAGTCATGTGACTCATAAACATGCTGACCATATTTTATATGCCATACAACAAGATAATGTTCCTAAAATAAAACTGGTAAAACTTCAGGAATTTGTATTGAGCAACTAGGCCTTATTAAAAAATAATATTAAATTATTTTAGAAGATTATTTATTATGCACAAAGTGTTGATAATGAATGAAAGTATGAGTGGTATAGTACCTTCGTTCTACTTGTTGTTCTTGGAAGTTTCTTATAAGCAGTTACTAATTTTAGACATCTGGTACAGAGATATGGTGTGGAAATAGAAGATAATGACGATATCTTTTGGGATTCAATATGGGCCAGTCTTAAACTTGTAGGCCTATATAAAAAAAAAAAAAAAAAAAAAAAAAAAAAAACGAACCACCGATTAATTCACTACAAGCTGATTGATGTGTCTCACCCCTAGAAACGTTATTTAAAGGGATAGTTCACCCAAAAATGAAAATTCTATCATTGTTTACTCACCCTCAAGTTGTTCCAAACCTGTATGAGTTTCTTTGTTCTGCTGAACACAAAGGAAGATATTTGGAAGAATGTTTGTAACCAAACAGATCTCGGTCACCATTGACTACCATAGTATATTTTTTTCCTACTATGGAAGTCAATGGTGACCGAGATCTGTTGATTACCAACATTCTTCCAGATATCTTCCTTTGTGTTCAGCAGAACAAAGAAACTCATACAGGTTTGGAACAACTTGAGGGTGAGTAAATGATGACAGAATTTTCATTTTTGGGTGAACTATCCCTTTAATGAAGCTTTCCTCCAACTGTTTCTGCTCAGGAGATTTGCTAGGCACATTGGGATTGTCCTGAAGTTAATCATTTTTGGAGACAGCTATCTACTACTCTGAGTATTTAAATGATGACTCGTCTTACAGAGGATTTCAGAGGATTTTAATTAGCTGTCATTAATATTGTATTTCTGATGTGTTTGGTGATACAGATGAGATGGTGATACACTCTGATACACCTGATGTTAGGCTACTGAAACAGAGAGATGATGGTATTGAGTGGTGGTTTGAAAACATTCATACAACTAAAGCAAGCTTAACTTATTAAAATTATGAGAGATTCAGAGACAGACTGAAACTGGATCAGACTGGATCTCTGACCATCAGTGACATCAGAACCACAGACTCTGGACTTTATCAACTAAGAACCATTATCAGGAATGAGGAGTTTATCAAGAGATTCAATGTTACTGTTGATGGTGAGAGAATTAGTGTATTTTTACTGTCCTTTTCATATTCTTGTTAGCAAGATAAAAGTGAAACGGTTTTAGGCTAAAGCCACAAGGTAGCTATGGTAACATAATGGAGCCATAGTGACAGAAAAAAAAGTCTTTATTTCATCAGACACCAGACTGAACATCCTAACATCACTGAACTCTGTCAGATATGTTCTGGTACATCAATGGTCATAATAGCATTTACTGTATTTACAAAGTTAATCTCTGTCTGTTGTTGTAGATCTAACTGACAATAATAACTGTCACCTTTGTCGTTACATTTCCAGGCCCACATCCTACATCACAACCTCCTTTACAGTCTTCTGCTTCACAGCCTTCTTCTCCTCTCATAGTGTTAGGCAGCATAAGACAGAGACCCTCCATTATATACAAACACAAGAACATTATTCAGTGTGAGAAACATGGACTCATAACCTTTAATATTGATGCATTTGCTGAAAATCTCTCTTATTTATTAATTTTGAGCTACTGCAGTTTTTGCATCAGACCTATTGTCTTTGAGTTTTTTACAGAAATCTGAAATGACGGAGGTGGTTTATACATGTTTCACCGCAGAACAATAAACAAACTCTCTGTGGTTCTGTTTCTTAAAGGACTCATAATCTAGTATTACATTGGATACCTACTGCTGTATTATAGTCTTTCAGGCCCTTCTAAAAAAGAAAAGTGGAAAATAATAAACACAGAGCTCCTCAGACCCTTATTTCTGAAGGCATTATTGTCTCGCGAGATCTGATGCGATATTTTGGCTGTCGTGGACGGTCATTTTAATAATGCAAATGTGGGGCGCATTGATTGGTTGCAGGAAGGAGGGGGGTTGACACCGCAGGTAACTCTTTAGCATATCATTCCAAAATGACATCATGGCGCCAAGTTATGAATGAACCTGGCCGCGACCGGCTTCCCGGCCAGTGTGTCATTTGTTTTTTGCAAAGTACGTTAGCAGCCATTCCCCATGTTTACCTCGAAGCAAATACTCCCGCCAGTGTTGTGCCTAAACGCGAGAAAGAAAGGCAATACAGACATCATCAAAGTAGTCCATGTGACATCAGTGGCTCAATCTTAAGTTTATCAAGCGACGAGAATACTTTTTGTGCGCAAAAACAAACGAAAATAACGACTTTATTCCACTATTCATTGCCTTCTCTCTGAACCTCGTAGTGTTTTTGCGCAGCGTGTCTGTGTTGCACGTCATCACGCATCACACATGACCAGCGTCGGCCAATAGTGAGCCTACGTGGTGACGTGTAACAGACGCGCTGCGCAAAAACACTACGAGGTCTGATAGTTTGGTCCGTTCTTGGTAGAGAAAACACATTTACATGTTGATTCTGGCAGTCAACCACAGAGCAACTCAGGTGTGCACTACGTTTTTCTGCATCTTTCGCAACTGAATATGAGGGGGAGAGGGGAAGGGCGAGCTTCCTGCTGCGGTGTCCATATATATCCTGCCCCGTCTTGACGTCAAGACGGGGAATAAATCAAAATCTCGTTTTTTAGTGCGTGTGCACGTGGGCTATTTTACAAACCCTGAGGTAAACAAACGCTTCACTTTTAAATATCGGCTTCCCGGCCAGTTTATAATCATTATGCAATCATAACATACATTGATTCTCGTGGAAAAGTGAAAATTGAAGGTTATGACTCCTTTAACAAATGATACTGATCATTGTGTTGGCATTTGTGTTTTACACTGTATTACTCTTGCAAATAAAATAAAATTTACATTTGTTGAATTAAATCATGTTTTTGGATTCCTTTAGACTGATATCAATATCCACTTTGGTCAGAACAAAATATTTTGTCTGTTTATTAAATCCTGAGAAACTCATATAAACAAGGAATGTGTAGCACACATTTATATTTCAGTGAGTGAAAGATCACTACGTCAAGATCACTTCATCGATGAGTGCAATAATTAAATTAAAGCTGCAAGCAGTGATGAAAGGGCCCTCGCACCCGTGCCAACGCCACCCGGTGGCTTTAGGAAAAAAGAGCACGATGGGCAATTTGCATTTAAGTAGGTAAATATAGGAGGACTACATTAAAGTCATTGAATTTAACACACTTCCTGCTGCCAGCTGGTGGTGCATTGAACTAAATTTTGGCATGTAGATGTGTTCAGGGCAGGACTCTTATCAAGCATGTGAAGTTTGGGGCAGATTGGACATTGCCTAATTTGTTAGGCAAATGTTTCATTGCATAGCTTTAACACTTAGCTAAGTGTTGCTAGCATGTTTTAGCATGTTTCTAGCATGTTGTATGTTATGTTTGGGGCAGATTGGACATTGCATGCCTGAGTTACAGCAAATTACAGCAAAAAAAAAATGTGTCAAATTTGGGGTGCTATACGTCAATTTCATTTGCGTCTTATTCGATAATGGTTGGGTTTATCAAAAAGCTTTTAAAGGACAAGTTCGGTATTTTACACTCCACTCCGTTGGAGCTTGAATAAGAAACACTCCAGCCCAGTTGGTGGCGATAATGCACCTTTGCCAATTGCAAGCAAACCACTGGCATTTAATTGAATACACAGAAGAAGCAGAAGAAGAAGCGGCGGAGTAATTCCGTACCGCACACAGCCCATCCAATTCAAGTCAATGGAGTTGGACAAAAACTACGATAAAACCTGTTGGAAAGCATCTTTTGCAGCGATTTTTGTGTGAGCATATCAGTGAACACCCCTGACCACTCGGTGAGTTTCATCTCTTTGTAAACGAAAGTTTAATGCGTTTTAGGAAGGATTGTTCCAGTGCCCATAGGCTGCCATTGTGGGGGTGGGGGGAGAAGCGAAATAAACCTAAAATTCTCGGGACAGCAGCATGTGTCCACATTTTTATCTCAACCGTTCTATTTCATCAGAAACGATCTGTAAACAGGGCTTTAAGTGTAAAATACCGAACTTGTCCTTTAATAACTTTTTGCCATCATAATTTGAAGAAGATCAGATTCGATTTCATGAAAATCAGACAAACCGTCTAGGAGGAGTTCGAAAAAGTTTTTTTGAAAATTAAAAATTAATAATTTTGTTTCTAGACCTATACGGTTTAAAAGTTATTAGCATAAACATGAGTGCAACTTTGGACAGTTGGTGGTGCTCAGTGATGGGAATAACGGCGTTATAAATAAACGGCGTTACTAACGGCGTTATTTTTGTCAGTAACGAGTAATCAAACTAATTACTGTTTCCTCCGTTACAACGCCGTTGCCGTTACTGTCAATAAAAATGCGGCGTTACTATAATTGAGCTCACTGAAGCGGTTTTCATCCGAGTAGGCTCTCTCTAAGCCAGCGCGCTCGACAGTGCGCGAGAGAGACTGAGTGTGTCCACGTGCTCGACAGTGCGAGAGAGAGACCGTTATCCGAGAAAGCGCTCGACAGTGCGCGAGAGAGACCGAGTGTGTCCGAGAAAGCGCTCGACAGTGCGCGAGAGAGACCGAGTGTGTCCGAGAAAGCGCTCGACAGTGCGCGAGAGAGACCGAGTGTGTCCGAGAACGCGCTCGACAGTGCGCGACAGAGACCGAATGTGTCCGAACAACGAGCATAAATACTTGAATACTTTACTTTATAAATAAATTACACATTTCAGCATTAGAATAATCTCTGTAGCATATTGGTATCATATGCAATGTTTTAATTAGTTTATATAGCCTAACATAAACTCCAAAATAACCTGCAGGGAACGTTCAAACATGGCTATTTGTTTGACCGGTTGTTAACACGACTAGAATTTGGCTAACCTCTGATGATGACGTTCTCTGTAGGTTATAAAAATAAAGCCCCAAAAGATTATATTTTATTATTATTATTTATGTTGGTACATTGTTCAGTATTATATTGAGAGCACTTTTTGTTAAACTTAATATTGTGAGGAAGAAAATACTTCAAGTAGGCAATACAGTCTACCAGTTGTAAAGGTGTGTGAGTTTTATCATTTTAATGATATGCACTAGTGTATGTGTAAGAAGGCTATATTTTCTATGACAATTTATTTATTTTTGGTACATTTCTTAAGAAGCATGTTCTATTTAGTGTCTATTTAATTCATTTAACATTTCATATTGGGGTATCCAAGAAATTTCTTATATTTACACTTTTTTTTTTTTTTTTAAAGTAACGCAATAGTTACTTTACCCGGTAATTAGTTACTTTTGTAATGATGTAATTCAGTTACTAACGCAGTTACTTTTTGTGAGAAGTAACTAGTAACTATAACTAATTACTTTTTTTAAGTAACTTGCCCAACACTGGTGGTGCTAGAGGGATTTTAGAGGGAGTTAGATACAAATTTGCTATAGTGACAGTTCAGCCTGTCCTTTATCTATGTGCCAAAGTTTCCCACAAGCGGTTCTATGGGCTGCCATAGACTTCCAGGGCGGAATAATAATAATGGGAACATCAAGGGATATAACAGGTGCTCGGACCCTAATAAATGGAGCAATTCCAATAGGGTTCTCATACCATCGGTGCTCGGGCTGTAATAAAGAGTTTGAGTCAGTTTAAATCAGTACGTCTCTCAGATTAAAATACTGAATTATTTAAATCCATTATTATACATCTATTTTGAACACAAACATGCAACACAATTATGGCAAAACAAGCATTTATTTTCATAATACTCCACAGATCCACAACGGGAACTGAAGAAAACTATTATGCATGTTAGAATCTTTATAAAGAGGCACAAGCTGAATGAATGAAATGTTCAGACGGTAAATCATCTGCAACTCCTGTATGAACACAGAATACCAGAGCGACGCTAAGAGCATTTAATACTTCAGTCCTCATCAAAACACTCACTTTACATTTAAGATATTCACATTCACATCTTATGATGTGACAGAGAGACGGATTTACTTGAAAGAAAAAAAACAACAAAACAAATATTGTGTCTATATTCTTACAAGGTTTTCAAGAAGGAAATTTGAGGTATTATTTAAGCATAAATAATTTAATAAAAATAAAATAAAAAATGTGCAATGTAACAAGCAATCAAGAATAAAGCATATATATATATATATATACACGGACATCATGTTCAGTCTGAGAATATTTCTGCAATATTCTGTAAAAGTGTAACAATAATCAATCCTTCTTACAGTGTAACAAACTAAATTACACTAAAGCAGTCAAACTGACTTTTAATACAAGAACACGATATGATCAGCATAAGTGTGGATGACAGTGTTACATTAACTTCATAATGAACAAAAGCATGTTTCTCTGTTTATGCCAAATCAAACTCAAGTCTTCACTTATTACTTTCACATCTCAAAAGCACACATGGGTTGACTGCAAACACTATTAATGTGCATGTAGTTGCATATAAAATATAAATAATTACACATTTCTGGTGTCCGATTCCTTATTCAATCGGTCCTTGATCACATTTTTTAAGTTGTACTTGTGACTCATTCCCCACAATAAGAGTCTCTGTGAGAGAAAACAGAAAGAGTAAAATAAGTTAAAAAGAGAGAATAAAAGTCTTAAATCTGAATATGCAGCATTGTTTTTCAAATTGGTGTTTAATACATAATAAAGCCTTAGTAACATAAACATTAAAAGTGTTTTCAGCACACACTGAGCCAGGTTCCTACTTAATTTACTTTAATTTATTAAACTAAATATACCTCTTATTTGACAGGAGTGACTCTCTATAATGTCCTCCATAGTGTTTCAAACAGTGAAGAATCCACTCAAAAAGGAAAGTTAATAAATATTACTAAATATTTAAACACAATATTTACATGAAACATCTGTTGTTAAATCTAGTCAATGTGTCTTTCTTTTAAATTGCAGTTATTTATGCATTAGGGATCAGAACAAGATTTGCTTACTTTCACCATTATTTTCCATAGCAATAAAAGCATCTGTTCTCAAAAATATTACAAGGTTAATATCTGAATGAAGGCCAGTGTGTCAAAGAAGACAAGGCTTCTCAGCAAACAGTGAAGACAGAAAAAAACAGACATAGGCTTATATTAGCTCTGTTTAACTGTTCTGTAAGTATCAATGCTGTTTTTGTGATTGGGTTAATAATGTAATGATGTCAGAATGAACTATAGGTATGAATCCATATCTCACACATCTTACACTCATCCATCCTGGTTATAGCTTTATCCCTGTGCTGGAAGCAAACACAGATTTTCTTTCATTGTAAATCTTTCATTATCACAGGCAGAAAAGAACCACTTAGACAAGAAGAACCATCTGACTGACATGAAGAGTGACCAATCATTGTTTTTGTTTTGTTTTATGTGCCATATAGAGTCAGTTTTATACAGTATTTTATACAATAGAGTAGAATTTATTGTGGTACCTTGTAAACGGATGGACTGATAAAAACACCTGTTTATGCAGGTACAATGCGAAGAAGTAGTTATTTAATTTTCTTTCCCTTTTATATCTTAATATGATTATTTATTTTGTTAGTTCTGATGGAATGTTTGTGACTGTTCTACATGAACATGAATCACATCTGCACAGGGACTATATTAAAGTCATTGTCATGACACTGAGCATGAGTCTTGTTTTCTGTTGAAGTGCACTAGAATCAATAGACAACTTCACACTATATTTGCAATATCTATATTGTGTGTCACAAGCACCAGGCAAACGGAGCGGAGCAGCATTCACGTCTCACTGATCTGCATTCACTGGTGACAGCCAGATTATGATCGTTTTTACCCTAAGCATCGGAGTTGTTTGTCACTGTTGTCAAATTAAACAAAGATTAAAATATCTACATAGAGCCAACCATAACTTAGACCGTCCCTTTAGCTTAACAACAAGCAAGCGATCTGGCATTGGTGTAAAATAGCGTTGTACAGGGTTGGAAATGCCACCAAAATGAATAAAAATGGCCACAAATCATATACTTATAATGGTGTTTCGTTGGAATGGTGTTTGATGTCTGAATAAATTCACATTACACATATTAACAACCAAACATTGATATTGAGCCTAGATATCAGAGATGGGAATAAAATAGCAGGATCTTCCTCAGCCAAAGGTATTTCAGTGGTATCTATTACTTTCCCATCAGTCTGGAGTATTTTTACATTGAGAATAAAAAAGTATTATTACAATAGTCACACTACATGAAACCATTAGTGTAGTTTTAAAATAAACTTTAATGCTTGAATTGCACTCCTTTTAAACTCATGTTACTTACTGTTCCTGCAGGGCCGTACGTTTAACCAACCCATCTTGACCCCGATAGTCACAATCACGATCACGATCACGATCCCAATCACGATCCCAATCACGAGCCACAAAACAGCTGAACTCTGGGGGATCGCTGTAAGAGTTTAAGAGAGTCATTAATTACTGTAGCTGGTTTTGCCATTCTGACATTAATGAAGACATTATATGTTGACTGACAGCCTGATTGACCTTTTAATTCATTGCTGGCCTTATTGTATGAACAAGCAAAGACTTTACAAGAGACTGCAGTGATCCCTAGACTGTGAAGTTAATTTGCACTCTCTGAATGGAAGTTATCTAACATATATTACTGTATGAATAATAATAATGCATGGCTTGTTTATTTCTGTATGTGCCACTATAAACTTGAAATATCTTTACTGTTAGTGATACAGTCCTCTCGTAATATTAATCTGCACTGTGTATTTCCACAGAAGATTTCTGAACTCTTCAGTGTCTGAGCTGAATATATATTTCCTCTGTCTGCACAGGAACATCAGAAGATCAGCTGCGTTTTGGTGGTTTTTAGTGGATGTATGAAGTCAATACTCATTAAGCTCACACAGGTGTCCAGCAGAGACACAAACACACACAATACTGACTTCATATTCAACACTAGAACTATGGTTTTAGTATTTCAAACTGTACAAGCTGATTTCTGTCAAATGTTTTGATTGTAAAGTGTGTTTGGGCATCTTTACTTTTATGGCCTGCTGTATTTTGTCTTGTGGATCACCATCGGCAGCAATTCTCCTGACTGGAGCGATCATGAGATGTGTTCTGCTGGCAGTGATAAAGTGTGTCATTGGCACCTCATCACTGCTGCTATACACAGCGCTCTTCTCCTCCGGTCTCTGCTGACTACATACATTGACACCTTAAAAGTCAGCACTCTGTTGCTCACAAATGTACCTGAATTTTAAGCTCACTACAAACATGCTATTTGTGGAATGCAAATTGTTCATTTAGACATGAGACATGAGGGTGACATGAGATGGTTCATAATAAGTAAGCAGAGCATAACTAATAATCCACTTTACTGTATATTGCAAGCAAGCAGAATGGCAAAACTAGATAAGTCTTATTTTATTTAACAAACTGGTCATAAGCTAACCTAATCATGTTATGACATGCCTGTGAATGTATCCTCAACCTTCTCGTACAAACACACACGGACCTCAACATTTAAAACAAACCCTCAACAACAATGAAAACAAAATGAAAGTAATACAAAATGAGCTCTGAAAAATCACCACATGACAAATGACTGAAAGTGACAACAAAAGCATAAATAAAAGCAGATAATATATTTCATGATCTAACATAGTCTAGCATCTTTACCAGTGGCCATATTTATCTCTAAGATGAAATTTGTGGGTCTTCTTTTAAATAAGCAAATGCTTGTGTAAAAATCTGATTCTGTGAGACAATTTTCCTGTAAAATAATGTTAATTTAGGGATCTTATCAAGCAATACTTGTTAGCTAATTATTCCTTTTTCTGATTTCATACAATCAAATTTTTCAAATGACAAAGAAATAGTAAAAAAAAAAAAAAAAAAAACTTTATCTACTCACCATTGACAGTAACAGCGAATCTTGTGTATTTTGCCTCTCTGCTGCTGCTGCTGCTGATCTTCACTGTATAGAGTCCAGTGTCATTGGTTCTGGTGTTTGTGAAGATCAGAGATCTAGTCTTCTCATCCAGCTTCAGTCTGCCTCTGAATCTCTCATCAAGAACTTCACAAACTAAGTTGTTATCGGCCCCTCCTTTGATGTCAGCTATACAAGTGTTTTCAAGTCCAAACATCAACTGTATCTGATCATCTCTCTGCATTTCATTATCAGAGTGAAGAGTGACAGATTCTCCCTCTTTCACTGACACAAACTGGATTGGACTCATTTCTGAAAAAAATACAGAAACAGTTTCTCAGAGATTAAAATTTTTTAACACTGTCAGTATTTTCAGAACATATGCAACTGAGTTTTGTCATCTAAAACATGGACTTTCAGTATCACTGCAGTAACAGAAATGTTTGGTCAAAAAAGTCACATTTTCTACAAACAAAAATCTAATAATAATGTGAAGTGGTCAATAATAATGTGAAGTAATATCAAGTCTAAAATGCCACAATTAATCAATCAATAAATATTTGAGACCATAATTACAGTTGCCACAAATAATTTATTATTATTAAATATTATTAATCAATCGATAAATAATCACAGAATTGTTCGTTGTGCACAGGTAAGTTAACCTGCAGTGAGTAAAAGCTTAAGTCATTCTGAAGCCCTAGAGGCAAAAGAACTCAAATATTTCCTTTGCACCTCATGTTAAATATATTTCTTACAAACATCATGTATTTTTGGGGCATAAATAGGCATAAATATAGTTAGGGTTACTTCATTGGACCTGAACAAAATAAAAAGTATTAATTTTTTTTTTTTTAAATTACCTTGAAACACAGTCATAATGGTCTACAGGGTTTATCTCTGTATTTGATTTGATTGACAACAAAATGACTTCCTGCCATGAAGGATGAAGAGACCAGGGGTCAGAACAATGGTCATTTCGGAAAACACTGTTGCATTATATTTCCAAACAGACGAAGCCAGTGTCACGTCACACAAAACTGATGAACACCAGTTGTACCTAATCTGAAATTGTTACATATGATTTTGTTGCCAATATCCACTTTAACACCAATAATCCAAACCAAAACTGTCAAAATTCATTAAGAAATTTCAAATGGTTCTTATTAAAAACATAATTTTTCTTATTATATTTTATAATCAATAAATATTTTATATATATTGGCTGAATTAATAAAATGGATAGGTCAGTAGTAGTTGAACATTGCACCAGTAAAGAAAAGCAAATTTAATTGTTAAATAAATTAATGTCACTGCTTCTTTATTACAATTTTTTCTTTCTTTTTCTTTATTACAATTTAAGCTCAAATTAATGTCCAGTGTTTTAACAACAGCAAAATCCTTTGTAAGGATTGTAAAAAAATAAAATAAAATAATAATAATAAAACAGACTTTATCAAGCCACAGATTAAGGGTTTACAGAAGCAAAGTGCATTTGAAGGTGCAGATGGTTTGATTTGCTGTATGTTACTCTTGTCAAACCTTGTCCAGAGGATTGAGGATTGGTTCAAGCAGAGAGCATCTGATGCAGGACAAAGAATCTAGAGAGCAAAGCTTCCATCAGCTGAACACTATAATGTTTGTTTTAGGCCCTTCAAAGCAACCATTTATAAGCAACTCAAGGGCCTTTATACTGTAAGGGCCACCCACTGGCCCAACGATGACATCCAATGGAGTGGCTGAAGGTTTCCTTCACTTTCATAACTGTGGACTATTGTGTAACTATGCAAATTAAGTGAATTCCAATTAAATTACTATCTGAATCCAATTTATAAAGACTTTGACTTTAGGTTAAAAATGGCAATATATTATTTTCCATTTATATAGTAATTTATCTCAATGTTGGATTTTTCGGATTCCAATATCACTTAGAGTGTCATACATGTAAACTGTGTACGTGGATCTCACAGTCACAAACTTATCAGTCTTTAACATAATAATCTTTTACTGCTGGTTTAGGACTTTAGGCAAAACGGTCGAGTTTAATAGACTTATTTGTATAATTGAATCTGTATAATTAAAAAGTATTGAATGTGTACTTCCCAATACAAGCCTTGGGCTATGTGAAGAATAATATATTGGATAATATTGTACAAGGAGAATGTAATGGGAGGTTTTGCGAATGTCAAACGAGCGTAAAATATAAAACAAACCTGACCACACTCTTTACCAATGCTATGATCCCCTGAGTGCACGGAAATGCAGATTAACGCCAAAAAATGACTTTAGAAAGATGGCAGCATTATCTCTGTGTAAAACTAAAATAGGTCTATTAGTAAAATCTGCTGACTTTCACAGTCTTCGCTGCATTAGGCCAATGGTGACCGCTCAAAAATAGGAAAAAGCACTTGTGTTTTTTGCCAGAAAAACACAAGGCCTAATGATTTAAGCAAAACTTTCTTCAAAGGATAAACTAACCTTTTATTTTGACCCTTTGCTGATGTGTTTTTATGATATGACGATATGACGAATGATTATTTCTCAAATCAAGCTAAAATGCTGCTAAAGTGACTCTCAGAGCGGCTGTGTAGATGAAGTTCATCCATTAATGTCCTCATATTGTCAGGATCTCACCCTGACAGTCTTGTCTGTTTTGTCACTGTTTAATGTTTCCTTGTCTGTCTTGTGTCTGAGCTTATGGCTGTGTCTACCATGTACTCTTCTTGTCCTGGCTCTTTGTTTTCCTTTAGTACACCCCCTTGTTTAGTCCACGTCTAGTCCTCGTTTCACTAATTGTGCTTACCTGATCCTCATGTGCTCTGGTCCCTTTATATTGTGCCTCTTTCCTTCATGTCTTTGCTGGTTTGTTTTGTGGTGTAGTCTTGTTTGCTTGCCTTTGTATGGTTAAACTTAGTTCCTGTTCTAGTTGAGTATCTGATCGTTTCTAGCAGTAGTGTATCCATTGCTTTTCCTTCAAGTCTTGTTCTAGTTAGGTTTTGTTTTTTTCTCTTTTAGTTTTATTTCTTCTCTAGGTTATCTTCTCCAGTTTCTAGTTCCCTATAAGTTTTAGGGCTGTCACTTTTTATTCAATATTTGATCATGCATTTGAACATGACGTGAAACATCGAATATAGATATACGAATATATTCAAATACGTTTCTTGATATTTGATACCCATTTGAATTTGACTTTTCTCAAAAGTGACAGCCCTAATAAGTGTTTTTTTATTGCAAGTTCCATTCATTTTATTCCTAGCTCTTTTCCTTTTCCTCTCTAGTTTTTTTTTCTGTTTTAGTTTTTCTTTATTTGCCTATTTAATTATACTCTCTTGCCTTGTCTGTTTACCTTGTCTTCTCTTGTTCATTGTGAGTCTTGTGTTTGTTCCTGCCCTGCCATGCATCCTGAGATTTACTGGCCATTGACCGCCACTGTCTGACAGCAGGACTGTAGCACTGCTCACATTGAAGAGATCATCAAGCCTCTGGTTCCTTGCGTTCCTGATTGTTTTCCTCAACATCATCCCACCTGGTGCTGCCTCTTCCTCTGCAGTCATCAAGCTCTTCGTCACCCCAGTTCTGGTTTCAGTGATCATCCTTCCTGCTTGTCGTTGTGTCGTCATGTCATCTGCCCTACTGTTTCACAACTCACTCTCCTTGTTGTGCCCTGTTTACAGTATTCTTAATAAAACTTCCCTTCACGTTCGTTCTGCTTCTGGGTCCTCTCTCTTCCAGAACCTGACACATATAGGACATTATATGGGGCAAAACCAACACATTTTGGTTTTGTGTTAATTCCACATAATTTTAAATTTTGTTTTACTACATTTCTCAGTAGCGTTGCTGTTTTCTGAATCAAATAGCTTTTCAGGAGAGAAGCTCTTTTTTGAGAAAGTAGTGCGGTAGCATCCACACAAGCTACAATTTCCCAAGCATTTCTAAAGCTCAAATGGGAAATACAACTGATAAGTAGGGGAGAGCGGGGCACAACCTAACACATTCTAGTTTTGGCGCAATTATTTAAAAAAGGCGCAGACATGTGGATTCATTTAGGCTACCACACACTCCCACTCCCACACACACACACACAAACACTGAAGCATGCATGATGGTTGGGATGTTTTCAACATATATGAGGACATTAATGGATGAACTGCATCTACACAGCCGCTCTGGGGTGCGTTTCCCGAACGCATCGTTAGCCAACTATGGTCTCAATTTCCATCGTTATTAGCATAGTTCAACGATTTGGTGTTTCCCGAAACCATCGTTCCAACGAACGTTCGCAAACAGCATCGCAAACTTGTGTGGTTGGAACGACAGCTCTCGAGCTGTGGTTAGAAGCATAGTTTCTAGTTTACATGAGATGTAGACTGAATAAATCCTTATCTTTAGCAAAATAAGCAAGCTGACATTCAGTACAACCCGTGTTATTTATTTAGAATACATACAAATGTAATTTACGTCTTTTAGTTTGTCAAGAGATTTAAAGCTTCGTTTTTGAAGACTGCGCATGTGCGAACGTGCTCTACTATGTAAGAACGAGTCAAATATTGAGTCTGGTAATAAAGCAAAATAACTGAGAAAAATTTGAAATGGTCTTCAGATGCCATGTCTGTAACTTATATGACAAAATCTAGCGTTAATTCGATCTCAAACAGATTAATTAAAATAAGTTATTAGTCCACCACGTGCGAGATGTCATAAACCAACGTGGTTGAACGATACTTTGCGACATACGGTTTCAGGAAACAGTCGTGACTAGCAGGGGGGCATCGTTTCATATTATTTTGAAGGTACCCCCGGGAGCCACCATTGGCTAACAACCCATACACAAAAGAAATATATTTCCAGGATATATTTTGGAATATATGCAAATATTTGAAATTGGCCCAATAAATATATTTCATACTTATATTTCATATATTTTTGTTATATTTCAGAATATGTTTCAATGTATTTTTTTCTGTATGGGTCCCCAAAAGTGTCAAAAATATATGTGGCATATATTCCAAATACATTGAAATATATTCTGAAATATAACAAAAATATATGAAATATAAGTATGAAATATATTTATTGGGCCAATTTCAAATATTTGCATATATTCCGAAATATATCCTGAAAATATATTTCAAATATATTTCTTTTGTGTATGGGAAGCCTTCACCTGCTGTTAGCATCCCATTGACTCCCATTCATTTTGGCGTCACTTTGACAGCGAATAACTTTACATCTGAGGCGTTTAAAGACTCCATTTGTCCATTGTTTATTTCTAAAGAAACACGAAAATGTATAAAATGCTCCATTACCTTGTATCTTACGTTATGGACCCATAGAAGCAGTTTTTGTAAAAGTAGGCTAACGATTACGTCATAACCACGCGACTCTCTGGAAATTACCGTAGAGACAGGAAGAGAAGCTCGCATGCAATCGGGGGGACGTGGAGGCATGAAGTCCGATAAAGTCCAGGGAGAAGCCCATAGAGAGTCATGACGTTGCTCCTGCTCCTAGCTCATGGACAGATCCTACTCACACTCTCCGTCTCTGCAAGACTGGAAGGGAATGGTTCAGATTTCGTTTGGCACAGCTACTAGAAAACTTACAATTGTCAGACAGGCTGCTCACGTCACATCCACGTCGTCAAGCTCAGTTTGAGTCTGCGCAGTACGCTTGGCAATCAGGAAGTGACTGCTTCTAATGTGCTTCACTTCTCTCCGTTGAAACCTATGGGGTCGCTGTGTCCAGTTTATACTGTCTATGGTGACTAGCTACTTGATTTCTCCAACAATGCATCGTACTATGGTAGTTAAGCAGCAAGCTATATAGTTGTACGGGAAACGCTCCCCTGAGAGTCACTTTAGCAGCATTTTAGCTTGATTTGAGAAATAATTTGTTATATCATCATATCATAAAAACACAGACTCAAAGGTCTACACGGCAACCCGTCAGAGTAAAAGCTTGGATTAACATTTGAAAAAAGTTTAGCTTAAATCATTAGGCCTAAATTTTAAATAATTGATCATTACAATTTAAACCATTAAAATGTAATCCAAAAAAAAAAAGAAAAAAAAAAGAATTTAGTAAAAATAAATAAAAATATTTCATAGTGCCCTAAAATTTTTATTTCTTTTAAAATTGTAATACATTATTGTTAAATTGTATACGTTTCATGATTTCAATTAATTACACATGCTTTTTGATTACTAAAATTTAATTTAACCATTAAAATGGGAGACTATGCAGTGCAGCTCTATAATTGGCCAAAATTAGTTGAACTTTTCTGAGATCTTCTACTCTTCCCTGTGGATGACCTGTGACCTACTTTCTGTCTGAATTTTCGCATCTTGAATGTTTTAGAAAACTGAATTTGAATTCCGAATTTCTTCTTCTTGAAAACTTTAAATATTTTCAGTATTTAAAAAAAAAAAAAAAAAAAAAAAACAGCTGTTTGAAAATAAATGTCTATAAAATTCAGCCATAAAAACATTTCTATTTGTTAAATTTCAAATGTTCAATATATGTATAAAGAAATGTAATTCAGAACTATTTTAAATTCCACATTATTTTCAATTTTGTTAGATTACACTTGTCAATAATGAAATTTACACAATTCAAAGTCAAATTATTTTGTATATGCTTCATAAATTACAGGGAGGTAAAAATTACTTTAGAAAGATGTCAGCATTATGTAAAAATAAAATAGGCCTATTAGTAAAATCTGTTGACTTTCACAGTCTTTGCTGCATTATAGGCCAATGGTGACCGCTTAAAAATAGGAAAAAGCACTTGTGTTTTTTACCCGAAGTTTGCGTGCCTGTAACTCAAAAAGTATTAAAGATATCTTAATATCCTTTTAGATTCTGGTTCTTAAACTTTTCTTTTAGTATCTTCATTTTTAAGGCCCAACATGGTTAATTTCCAGAGATATGGGGATCTCAATGTAGCCTGGCTCCGCCCTCCTGCGTACTTCCGCTCAATTTAATTTCCCTTCAGTACTACGTCTGGGGCCCTGTCCCAAATGGCGCACTTCATGCGGACTTTCGGTCTCGTGGACTTGAATTGCGCGTGCTCGCTGAGTCTACGAGTCCGTAGGCCGTCCCATTCAGCATTTTACCGCTCTGAAGTGTGCTCAGCAGCGCCCCCTTTGTACCCTTGAAGCGGTCTTTCGCGAAGCCCGCATAGAAGCAGGCTTCACGCACTTTAACTACCCAGGAATCCTTGCGAAAGGCCAATCAGACAACGGATGGGAAGAGATTTCACTCACGGATAATTGTTGACATGGCTGAGAAGAAAATATTACGGTTTTATGACCTAAATGTACATTTCACCAGTTACCTACAGTTTATACAAACATTATGGTCATCGACCAGTGGTTAATGTCTCAAACATAATAATAGCGCGTTTAATAATACGATCGCATTATGACTCATTAAATAAATAGAACCGAATGTCAGGGCTTTACTGAGTCATATGTAAATATAGTATGAATATTGAAACCTGTAAATTGAAAAAAATATGTGTTTTAAAATTGTAATCTTAGTTCAAATGGAACATTATGTAGCCTATTATTATGTACAACTGTATACATAATTTAAATAAGCATGATATATTTATTGTTTAATGCCCAGGTGATATGCACAATATCAAAATATAGAACTGTAAAATTAGGCTGTGTAGTGAACATGCAGATAACAGCGCAAAAATGTGATTTCTCCGGGCCAACAACAACCAGGCTGTTATTTCCGGCGTGCCGATCGAGTCTGTCCCAAAAATACCTCTCAATGCCCCTCGTGGACTCGCACCAAGGGCCCTATAGGTCTGCACTACATGACGTCACCAAAGTGTGGACTCTGAGGAAGTCCACAAGTCCGGAGTGTGCCATTTGGGACAGGGCCTCAGACAAGCGGCAACATTCTGATCTGAAAAATGAAGCCTACCCGGAAGTGCGAAAAACTGCAATACATCGAAAATCCGCTAGGGGCAGGTCCCAAAAGGGAGCAAATGTCCATAGCCCCCATGCTAAAATGTCCGTTTTCACAGCATAAATTCATGTTTTTACAGGTTGGTCCCATGGACTTTTATTGTATTTTTCGATAGCCTCCGAGTGCCTGACAACTGTGAGGGGGGTGAATTTTTTTCTAACTCGTTAGTATTTAGATATAAAATGTATGACAATAAGGGCGTGGTTAACTTTGATTGACAGCTTGATTGACAGCTGACAAGGCAGCGCCACGGAGAATGACAACATAAGCGCCATTTTTTAATACAGTTGACATATAATACTACTGTTTCTGTATCATGAAATGTAGTTTTAAGAGTTTTTCAGGCGAGAATGTAGTTGTTTAAAGCTCAAATCTGTGGTTTATTTAAAGATTTATGAAAATTTTATCCAGTTGATCCAGCGATGACCGGGCGCTCGGCGTTCATGTCCCCGCCTGGAGCAACCTTTCATCGGCTAGACGTTCTGAGGTTTGCCGCCAATGCCGCGGACTCTGGCTTCTCTGTAGTGGTTAAACATGAGATATAATTCGTCTTGTGTATATCTAACTGGCGATTTTTGGTCTCGTGAATCTATTAATTTTTTTTCTTTACCGATGTATGGTTAGACTAGAGCGCTGACTTTGTATGTTTGACTGAAGTGTTTGCTTTATTTGTATAGCTTCTTTTACCTTTTACTTATACTTTTATAATGGCTAATATTGATAAAACTTAAATTTAACAAAAAGAGACTGGGTTGAGTTTTGTCATTTTAAATTTTAATGCAACGAAGATGATCTGTAATGTTGTTTACTGCAAAATCTGTTGTTTAGTACAAATGCACATATTGCCTGGACCATAAAATGTTTAATATTTTTATATTATATTTAAAATGAAAAGAGGCAGGTTTGTGTTTTATATTTTGTTTTTTCATAAATAGGCAAACGTTATGCAGTTGAATGTAATCAATATGCGTTGCCTGAACCACATTTGTGTGGCTATAATGTTTAAGATTTCTTTAAATGGAAACGAAAAGAGTTAGTATGGTGTTTTAACATATTTCGTTGCCTAAAATATACACAGAGATAACCGGAGTAGCAGAGCAAGCTGAGTGACGCGCGCTGCATCAGAAGGTGGGCGGCATAGTCTATGGTGGGCAGGGTTAGGATTTCCCAGTGGGTAAGCGTTTCATATTACTTTGAAGGTACCCCCGGGAGCCGCCATTGGCTAACAAGCCTTCACCTGCTGTTAGCATCCCATTGACTCCCATTCATTTTGGCGTCACTTTGACAGCGAATAACTTTACATCTGAGGCGTTTAAAGATTCCATTTGTCCATGGTTTATTTCTAAAGAAACACGACAATGTATAAAATGCTCCATTACCTTGTATCTTACGTTATGGCCCCGTAGAAGCAGTTTTTGTAAAAGTAGGCTAACGATTGCGTCATAACCACGCGACTCTCTGGAAATTACCGTAGAGACAGGAAGAGAAGCTCGCATGCAATCGGGGGGACGTGGAGGCATAAAGTCTGATAAAGTCAAGGGAGAAGGCCATAGAGAGTCATGACGTTGCTCCTGCTCCTAGCTCATGGACAGATCCTACTCACGCTTTCCATCTCTGCAAGACTGGAAGGGAATGGTTCAGATTTCGTTTGGCACAGCTACTAGAAAACTTACAACTGTCAGGCAGGCTGCTCACGTCACATCCACGTTGTCAAGCTCAGTTTGAGTCTGCGCAGTACGCTTGGCAATCAGGAAATGAGGGCTTCTAATGTGCTTCACTTTCTCTCCGTTGAAACCTATGGAGTCGCTGTGTCCAGTTTATATACTGTCTATGGGATTTCCCAAGACTTTCCAAGATGGCGCCGCCCATACCCCCCATAAACGGCTTCAAACCCGTTCTTCAGAAAGTCTATGGGTGACGTCACAGATGCTTTGTCCATATTTTTTACAGTCTATGGTCTGGGATTGTGGTGTATTCTTTGGTTTTCTCCGGCCAAAATTTTGGCGGCCCAATCAGCGAACAGAGGGAGTGGCTGAGAACGATGACGTTGATGTTGTGCGTTAGTTTGAGTTGATGGGCGTAGGGTTACATCACGACCAAAGGTTAGCGATTGGTCATGGCAGATCCAGAGTGACTCTGGGCAGATCCAATAGTTTTAAACTTCAACAGAGTACCCGGCTTCAAGGAAGATGACGCTTGTCAATGGAGAGAGGCCAGACTCTCTGTACAAATGAAATGTACGAGAGTCTGGTAGATTTTTTTTTACAGTCTATGGGTAGAACCAGGGCTGCGTTCAGCCCCGACAAAACGTTGCACAACGTTTTTTAAACTGAAACGGTGATGTGTTGAACACACTGTTCTGATGACGCAAGAGTTGCAACTATGGCAGCTGAGAAGGCCATTATTGTGTTCTTTGTGAAGAATTTTCTGAGCCTGATGAAATCGGTATAAATATGTGTTTAATACTACAAAATATGCCCGATGTTACAGTTACTGCACTTGCCGCCCAGAACAAAAGAGAACATCCTAATCGAGTGAAGGGATTGCTGAAACTGAAATGGAAGCACACATCTTACCTAATTCAGACTAAAACACATCTATTTAGCCTCACATACTGACTTTATTTGTAGTTCATACTGTTTTAATACCCTGTATTTTCTTTCTCAGTTTTAGGAAAAGCACTTAATTACCATTGTTTATTTCTATACCAATACACTTGCAATGAAGCTAAAAATATAAACAACTACATCATTATGTTGATATCCTATATTTTTTACAATAAAACTTTCGACAAACATGTCTTCAAATATCCTCAGTTGTTGCGTATACCGAGCTGCATCAAACAAATTTGTAAATTACTTTCCTTGAACCCATTGTGCGAGTTCACTTTAGTACCGCATGCTTTATATACATGTTGCTGTTGATTGGACTGCAGTTCTGACACACCCACCAAACAAGAGAAAACGTATCTCAAACCCCGTTGCACACCGGTGCACGCCGTTTCCAGGAAACATGACGTTCAACCCGGAAACCGTAGCAAAACGTTGCGCACCGCTTTGAACTTGAACATGCCCCAGGCTAATCTCAATGTGGCTCCATGAGAAAATTCATAAATTGTACATGTTTTCAGTGTCAAAAACAAAATTAGTGTCACTTTTCATACAGCTGATACTTTTTTCTTTTAAAGAGGAATATCTGAAAAACTAATAATACTGAAACTGTCTGATTGATTACCAAATGAAGAGAGCTATGGCATGGAAAATAATAAATTCATCAAAGAGGAATGCGACTCTATTGGTGGAGAAATGGTTTTGGATGACGTTTGGTCAATGATTAAAAAGATGAGTGAGAAAACAAAATCTGTTAAAATCCCAGTGCTGATACTTGGCAGAAAGCAGATATTTTAGGTATGAAGTTTTGCATTTTAAATTAAATACATAAACATCGAAAAGAGGATAATAAACTTTACTGATGTATTAAAGAAAAGGATAAAGAGTAAAGATCTATAACTGTAATTACTTCTGTCAAAGAAAAAAGTAAAGTGTGGTAAAAGACAAAAAATAAATAAATAAGTAAGCTGATTCAGAGAGAATCATAAATGCCAACATAAAAAAAAAACACTGAAGCTTTTCTGCTTTTCTGTGACAGATTCTGTTCTCACTGAAATATTTAATTTGTTTCTCTAATGACAAATATTTAATCTAAAGTTCCTTGAGACAATATGTGAAATTATGTAAATTTCATTTACAAATGTCAAATTTCTTGCAAACAATTTCTTGTTATGTTTGTCAGATGTCCTTCATCAGACGTGTATATATATGTTGATTTGATATCTAAATTGTTCACAGAACACAAATGTAAATAAGATATTAAGATTTTATCTACTCACCACTGACAGTAACACTGATGTTCCTCTGAACGGTGTGTGAATTGCTGCTCATGTGTAGTTGATAAACTCCAGAGTCTGTGGTTTTGGAGTCACTGATGATGAGAGATCCAGATGGGCGATGCGGCTTCAGTCTACCTTTGAATCTCCCACCAGCTCTGGTGTCATGTTTTACGAAGTCTTTGGTCGTCCTTTTATTGAGTTCAGCAATGGTCTGGTTTTTAAACTTCCACGTTATCAGATCATATCCCGTTATTTCAATAAGACCAGAGTCTAGAGTTATAGATTCTCCCTCCTTCTCTGATACTGTCGTCATTTCATCTGTCACAGCAACAAACACATATGAGGAACATATGATAACACATATGAATAATACTTTTTTAATCACGCAGTTAAGTGTTCTGCGGTTGATCTACTGACAATGTGCAAATTAAAGAATACAGCTCATTTCCATAATGACAACGCAATCTACCAAGAGCAACATACATTCACATAGAGTCGCAAACAAGAGAGATCTCCTAAAAACACAGGAGCAGCAAATTAAAAATAACATGGATCGGCAAACAATATGTTCGGATAACGTCTTCCTCTGTCATTCCAAATAAATGAACACAAGTGGAGAAAAAAAAGCTCTCTGTTCTCCACAGCGCCTCTAGCAGCAAATATTACAGCGTGTCAAACTAAAAACTGGTTAAAGCAGGGATGCCCAATCCTGTTCCTGGAGATCTTCCTGCAGTGTTCAACTCCAACTCTGATCAAACACACCTGAAGCAGTTCATGAAGATCTTCAGGAGCACTTGATCATTACAGTGGGTATGTCTCCAAGATTGGGCAGCCTTGAGTTAAGACGTGCTTTCGGGGCATTAAATAATAGCATGTAATTTTACTGCCTCAAAACTTTATAAACAACATTGCATGATTTATTCAAACAATCTCCTGACATACATTTTACAACTGAAAGGAATTCCTACAACTGCAAATGCAATTGCAAAATTGCAAAAAAAAGTTTATGAAGGTCAGCCGAAAAAATATATGTGACTATTTGATATGGGTGCACTGCACCAGCAAAATCTGGCCGAAAGTGTGTTGTGACTGTGAGAGCTTTCCTTAAGATGTTTCCTGTCAAGTGAACAAATGTAAGGTGATTATGATTTATAATCAGGGGCGTAATTTGTGGGGGGGTTGGGGGGGAGATAACCCCCCCAATATTTAAATCTATGCATTACAACCCCCCCAATATTTATACCATGATCACATGAAAAATATGCAGACCCAAACTTCAACCCCCCCAATGTTCAAACCAAATCTACGCCCTTGTTTATAATGCACGTAAAAGAGCCTTTTTTAAGATTGTTTCCAGACAAAGCGCTCTTTAACAGACATCTTAGAGACACACGTGTGTTCTCTGCTTCTGGAAGTGCAAAAGATGTGTGTGATGAATTCTAGTTAAGCACTGCAGATCCTATTGTTTGTTCTCACCTCTTGCAAAAGCTGATCTACGTATTTGAGTTTCATTTTCTTAAATCAATTTTGATATTTTGCACATTTTAATTAAAACAAACCCATGAATGCACCCAGTCCCAACATGATATTTTGCATAGGTATTAGTATAATATTGTTGCTTAAAAAGGTCTTTAATAGCATCAAATGTTAAAAAATGCTGGCAAAACATTCAAATAATTGCAGAAGGCAACCGGATGATCCATGCTGTAAATATTGAGGCTCATTTCTGACTGCTATGGAAGCTTGTTCCAGGCAGCCAGAGTATAAAACATATAAATAAAGAAAACAAATTTTGACTGACATTTTTTTCTGCCAATTGTGAGTTTCTGTGAGTTTCTTTTTTTTTTTTTTTTTTTGTGACAGAAAAAAGCCATAGATTGTAACTGTCACTATTTGCCATCAGGCAGGCTCCGCCCACAAAACACGCCTCTGTTTACAAACACCAATGCTCTATTGAGCCACATTACTACAATATAAGAACAGTATTAGAATTATCGGAGACATTTTTAAATTAAAAGAATAATAATTTTAATGTATTAATTCCAAGGATCGGCACCTTATAAACAAATGGAACTCCGTAACAGCAAATTTGTAAAGGTACACTATGAAACTTTTAGCGCTCTAGCGGTTAAAAACAAAACTGCAAGCGGCTTTTGGAAGAACATTGTAGCCGGTGTTGAGCCGAATTTCTACTGTCCTCCGCATGACATGAGGGGCTAAATTAATTTATTGTTTGTGATTCCCTTTCATTTTTATTTACTTAAATAATTTTTGTGTAGTTATTGCAGCATTGTTTGTTAAATGTCTTGAGAACATACTAGATGCATATTTTTGAAATTCAATTAAATAAAACAACGAATTAAATAAATCAAAAGCTTACACTGTTTGCTCTACAAAGCTTTTTGTAACCAATCTTTCCAACCCAATTTACAGCACAACAACATCGAACACTGAAGAAAACATAAGAAAACTGATCAGAGGCTGATCATGTACAGTAAGTGCAAAGCTGAAGGATTCAATGAGTTTACTATACAATACATTGTAACATTAATTCCCTGTGCAATTTATTTTAAACCAATATAATCTCAATATAATCCCATTGGCAAATAATGTTGCGTATTTCTTTACTCAGATTATTCTCATCTCTGCCGTCTGTACATCACCTCTTGCCATAGAATATCAAAAGTAATATCCATTTTACAATAGTTAACAGTAAACTTGCCCAAACTATACTGCCTTCCTCAGCTCCACTGTTTGGTAATTTGGTCATGTGTTTTCTATGGGGAACAAAGTTCCTCCTCCTCCAGGGGCTTCATGGCTCAAAAAGACCAATTACATTGAGCAACATTCAAATATGAGAAAGATATTAGTCTTACTGGAGATATTTGTACACCAAAAGAATAGCACTGGCACCTGCGCCTAAACAAATGGAAATCTGCCCTGGAAAATAATTAAATAAAAGGACTTGCCCATCTTTAACATTAATAATTCATTTAGTGTGAACTTCAGTGTTAATTTGAGCATAATTGTTCACTATAGTGATCACAGAATCTAAATATGATAATTATAGAATCTAACAGAATACAAATTTATAGAAAATTTGAGCTACTCACCACTAATATTAATATGTAATTTCCTGTGTAAGATCATACTGGCGGTGTTGATCTCCAATTCATAATCTCCAGACTGATCTGTTTGGATGTTTCTGATGGTGAGATCTCCGTTTTCATTATTCCGATGAATGTTCCTCCATCTCGTGTCATCAGGGCCTTTTAACCCATTAACTTGCTTGAAACCACCGCTGGTTCCGATGTTTGTTTCTTTACATTTACGGCATAATTTTACCAACAAAGCTTTAATTACTATTGACAAACAATACATCACTCGAAAGTTTAAAGTCTCACGCTTTGATATTTCTGATCGTAATGTCACAGTGATAGCATCCTTTTAATTCGTATCAAGAGTTCGCAACAAAACACACAACATTAAAACTGGGAGTTTTGGCCTGTGTTTGTCCAGTGAAGATGACAGATAAATTTATTCATCCTAACATCGGCGTAGAGTTCATGATAATTATCCAGAACACAAAATCAATTCGACTTTTTAGTCCAAAAAGTGGTAATTTAAGATTAATATCGATTATTTTTTCTTTGCTTGCGTAACATTTCTTCTCAGAGAATTATAATTCTTGTAAATTTTTCAATAAATGATGTAGTCTAAGAGGAATTTTAGTAATACTACACAATATTATAATGTTTGCTAGAATTTTGCATACAGATTAACCCCGCCCCCTGCTTTATCTGTGCTGCTCTGATTGGTCAGTCATTGAAAACATTCTAACAGCGCCACCGGCTGTTGGGATGTCCAAATGCATAACCAACAATATTCATAGCACAAAGACAGCCAATGTATAGTTTTGATGGAAGAAAAACGAAGAGATGATAAGAGAGATTTTAAGGATAGTTTGTATTCCTCAATCAGCCTTGTGCAGGTGTTCAAGCACACAAGTTTATATTTAGGAATCTTAATATTTGTATTCTTAATAAATGTGCATTCTGTAACTTATGTGTCACTAGCATTACCAATCAGAACTGAGAAAATGTTGTAAATGACTGTATTAAAAAAAGTTTCCTGAACAATGCCTTTGTCTGCCGCTGACTAGAGGAAATCATGCACTGTCAGAGCCGGTTCAACAGTTTATGAAGAACTTGCTTCTTGAATGTTAAAATGTATGTTGTAAAGAGCATGCATGTGTGTATTATGAATACAGTCTAGACATACTACATCTGCCATGTTAGAATACGACCTATGATGGCAATTGTGTCCCTGTTCCCTGATATCTACTAATTATTTCCCCTAACCTTATGGGATATTAAAGTTTTCATCCATTGTGGATTTTATAATCTTGTTGGAAGTACTGGATCATCCAGGTATTTTCCGGCTATTGCTTAATGAATAGTGTGTATTTGGACATTTGATGTGCTGTTTTTCATATGCTATATAGTAGGGATGTAGATTTATTTGGACACAAGGCCTGTCTTGTCCCCCTGGTCTTGCGAAACTGATTGTCCCACCCCAAAATCCCTTCATTGGTTGAGCCAATGTTGCTGTATCAGACTGATCTAGATCCTCAAACAAACAGATCAGACAAGATAACTATGTGATAAGAAGCTGAGAAGTGAGAAGTGTGCTGTACTAACGCTACACTACATTCCCTATACATGCTGTCAGCTAACAGAATATTTTTTTTCTTTTTTTTGCTACAATCTTAATTTTTCAACTTGTATAGAACTACTAAAAGTTTGATACAGAGACAAATATGTAAATGTTTGCAGACTGGAGACATGTAGAGATATATTGACAGATATATTGCTTAGGGAAGAGTTCTGCACTGGGGTAAATGTGTACAGACTAAAGTCAGATGATAATACATAGTAATAGTATATTAATGGTGGTATATTACAGAATATGAGTCAGAGTAAAGAGATTTGAAAAGTGGAGAGAGAGATACTGGATGTCAGTAGAGACAGAGATGACAGGATGGACAGTTTGCTGTATATCTGTCATAATGTAAAAGTGTCAACATATGAAGAGCAGATGACCAAAAAAAAACAGTTTTAAAATTTGGGTGAAACGTTTGATAAATAACTGACAACGGAAAAGCGTGAATGATGAACTAAAGCACTGCTAACATAAACCTAAAGACATGATTGTAACTTTTACCACTGTACTGTCAACGCACGACTGTTTCAGACAAAGTTCAACTATTTAAATGTTTACAATTTACAGATACAACAATTATGCTCAGTTGTAAATAATTTCATATTGTTTTTCATCTCAAATTAATTTCAAGTAGCCTACTTGGTGTCCCCAAGTGCCATTTTTCAATATTTACATTCTATAGTAAGATAATGTTTCATGAACCTTATTTTTAGTGGCTTTACAATCAAATTTAAATTATAACTTATTCAGCCTTGTGGCTTTGAATTGATTGATTTTTGAGTCGATCATAGCACAGTTTCATATATTTAGTTTTAAATATATTTTATTTAAATAAATTAATCATTACTTTACAAAATATTTAAGCCTCTCTCACTTTTAGTCAATAATGATACAACAGATTATTTTACTTGAATGACAAAGCCACATCTCTCATCTTTCTCAAGAGTCCTCAGTTATGCCTGTAGTCCAGAGTGTTCATGAACTGTGACTCTTTTAGTCTGTGTATGTCAGGTTTGGGTTTGAGCTCAACTAGTGGGGGCGACTGTTAACAGGTTAAGTCTTGATCTCCAAACCTCCACAGTATCTGATCATCTCTCTGTATATCAACACCAGTGTGTAGAGTGACAGTATCTCCCTCAGTCACTGATAGTGATTTCACAGCATCTGTCACAGTAACAAACACATGAGGAGAACAAACAGAAACAGATTAAATCAGATCAAGCTAATAATGCTACAGGTCTAGAAGTCAGAGATGCTGAACATCTTTGACTCAGATTCTTCAGATTTGCTGCTCTTGCTTTTCTTTTTCTCTCTCTCATTGTTGAATTTTGAATTGACATCTGAACCTCTGCCTATCTAAGGGTTGTTGACCTTCATTGTTATTTTTTGAGTTATGAAGTTTGCTAACTCTTTAGTAATTGCAGTTTAGGCTCACCTGTAATTGCTTTGTTTTTGCATATATTTATACTCTTTGCTTTCCTTTTGTCCCTCTGGCCATTGAAACTGTTTGTATCTTTCTGAATGACTCCTTATATTGATCTTAAACTTGAATCGTGACACTGGAAATAAACAATGTGTTTTATGATGTAAAATGCATGAAAACTATTTCAGAATCTGCACTATATTTCTAGTTCACTAATCAAATAGTGACAGAACTGTTTACAAAATTACATGAATGTGCAGACACTGGTGTCAATGAACATCTCTGGATCTTTGCTTAGTGAGTGTTAAAGGAAGAAACTATTTGTAAATGTTTTAATTCTTTTGATGATATGTTTTAATGGTATGGTGATTTTCTTTCTATCTTTTTTTTATATAATGTTGTGCTGTTTATCTTGTTTATTCTTAAGATCGTCTCAGATCAAATCTATTCATTGTGGAGCTTCATCCATCATCAGTCTTAATTAATGTGTCTCATAAAACACTGCATTAAATATTAATAAGCAGTGTCTACCTATAGCAATAACTCTAATCTGTGTGAGCTTTGTTGCTGTTGTTTAACATCCCTTCATTTCAAGTGGATACAGGAAGATTAAATATATAAAAGGAAGTAATGTAAAAGAGAGATTAAACAAAACAACATTTAACACAATAAAATAGGATATGGTAATTTCTATGCCTCTTGTTTCTTCTTTTTAAAGTTGTGAAAATAACTCTGGATTCCTCTTTGCTGTAAATCTCTGAAGAATAAATATTTATTTTACACATATTTCATTTTTTACACATTATTCTCTTAACTTGCACTCATAGCTGCTTTTTTGATTCACAAAAACAACAACAACAACAGGTTTTGAAGAATAAACCTCTGATTATTCCACATAATCTAAACTGTTCTCAGGAAATGAATCTAGATTTGAATCCAGTTATCAGATTGTAAGACTTGAGTTACTCACCGCGGACAGTAACACTGAATATTTTGGATGTCTCAGTTCTGCTCTTGATCTTTAGTGTATAGCGTCCAGTATGGTCAGTTCTGGTGTTTGTGATGGTCAGAGATCCAGTCTGATGATCCAGCTTCAGTCTGCCATTGAATCCCACATTATCACCCTCAGATGTATTGAAGAGTCCAGCTGCTTTATTAATTCGAGCTATGATTAAATCACCAAACTTCCACTGAGCTGAAGCATCTTCTCCTTCTGGTATTTCAGTTTGAGGGTTTAGAGTGACAGAATCTCCCTCCATCACTGTCACTGTCACATCAACACCAAACACACCTGGTGGGGAAAAGATAAATTAAAGATGTTAATTCTTGATCAATCCTGGCATTTTTTGCAGTGCAGCAAATGTTAGAGTGAATTTACCCTGTTACACAGTGTTTTTTCATTATTGTACTGAAGTGCTCTCTGTGTGACTGAAACAGAGAGAATCCAGAACTGAGTCTGTATCACTGCTGTGTGACTCTGCTGTTATTTAGTTTTCTAGATATAGTTTGATACTGGCTTTTGCTGACTCTAAACATGCTTTTAAAAGTTAATTTCCCCAATACCCATTTCAAATAACTATTTACCATAAAACACACTTTACATTTTATACACTAGTCTCCTAAGGATATTGTTTTAAATGTAGCCAACCTCCATTTCACACTTACATCAGTGTCTCCTGATAATTATCCTGACGTGACTTGTAATTTCAACATAAGACATAAATTGTAAAACGTATGTGGCTGTATGTGGAAGATCACATGCAACACTCAAACAAAACACAAAAACACACGCAAAATAAATAAGTAAAATTAAAAGTGCAGCCTGGAAGAACTGGATTAAAAAAATGCAATGAACCAAAATAAATTGTTATTGTTAAAATGTTAAATGTTTCTTATACTGGAATGGCATTAGTCAGATAATGTATATCCATAAAGGATGTTTTAAAATTCCACATAGCTAGGGGAGACCAGAGAGTGTTGTAATTTGTGGTGAGTTCAAACACTATCAGTTTAACTTAGAAATGAAGAACAGGAGTTTAATCACAGTCGTGCATGAGCACCAGCATCCTCAGATGACAGTAGAAGTTGTGAGTCACAAAAAATATAGAATTTACAGAACAAAAGTAAAAGTAAAATTTCAGGAATTTGGCTCAAAAAAGATTTACAAATGTTTTGCGAGCGAAAACATTTGCAAAATATTTAGACTCATTTTATCTCCAATCTCATATTTTTTTTTCCATCACAGTCTATTTCTTCTATATATTTTTTTTACAAATTGTAGTATTTTGAATTAAAATGTTTCCCATTTGTTTACATTTTTTAATCAAAATATTTTATATGAAATAAAGGTGGGGTTTTTTTTGCATAATATTTCTGAAAGTAAAACTTAGCACAATAATTCAAACCAATCCGACCCACTGTTTCAGAAACAGGCTGTAACAACAGTGTTACTTTAGAGGCAAATAGTGATAATAAAGACAAGCTTGATAAAGAGATGCAAGTATTTCTGGTGTAGACTACAGGGGGAGAGCGGGGCACAAACTAACGCGGGGCTAGTTGTAACACAGTTGTTTTAAATACTTCCACACATGCTAGCATTACAAAACTTAGTGTATTTACTAGTTGCCATATCAACACTATATAGAGAAAAGAATTACACCCAAATTCTGAAGTCTTTGGAAGACATCACTGAACATTTGTTAATCCATAGCAAAAGTATATTTCTTAGGCTATTTATGTTAATTTTTCATCTCTATTTTTTGTGTTTATTTAAAATTAGACAAATATGATATTATTTGAATCTCCAATATGTTATTTAACAGTTGATATGGTTCTTTAATGCTGATCTAACCAACAGAAGACACAAGCGGGTTTAAATCCCAGTTGTGCAGCTGGGGCATGTTGTCACACTGCGTTGCATTGTGCCCCTATTATAACTATGATTCTATTATATACATTTATGAATTCTGTTTAGAAACCATGAGAAAAAGGTGAATAAGACTGAGTGTCAATGTTCAGAAAATATTAATTATTATTATGTTTTGAACTATGTTGTATAGGTGTGTTTTCTGTGTTCGTTGTCAAACTTATTTAAATGGATTCATTATTAAAAAATGCCAATATTTTGTATGAAAAAGTTAATAATTGTATTTTATTGAGAAAATAATTCAGTTTGTCTTGTTTTAAGCTGTCACGTGGTCATGTTACAATGTACCCCACCTATGGGGCATGTTGTCACATTTCACTTCCATTCTTTCAGGGTAGGCTATAGGCCACCAAGAAAAGAAAAAAAGCACTGTATTAATAAAAAAAAAAAAAAAAAAAAAACATAATTGTACTAGACGTGTGGAATTAATGTGGGGGAAAATAAATACTCTGAACCCTAAGTAGATTTAAACAAACTGAGAGTTACGTTGTACCCCCACTCTCCTAGTGACACTGAATACCGCAAATTTAAGTAATCCATATTAAAATATGTTTCAGAGATATCTGACTGAATAAATAAGAAGTTATTAATGTGCACCTGCTGATGGTCGATTCTGAGCCGCACCCATAACCGACCGACAGGAAAGAGAGAGACACTTTTAAGAGATTTAGGCCTACTTGAGATCTGTATTTTGCATTCCGCTAAAACAGTAGCCAATATAAGCTTATTGTTATTATTCACAAATAAATACATAGATAAAAAATAGTGTTGTGCAGAAAATTACAGGTCGTCAGCGCTCTCTAGTGTTCACTACCAAACACGCATGCACGAACAACTTACCCCCCAAAATACCTTTATAATTGCGTTGTCACTTTCACATTATGATTTTTCACAACGTCTATTTGTAGAAAAGTTATAGCCGTTTGTTAAGAAACAATGGTGATACAAGCAAATTAGATGACAAGAGCAAATGCGCATTTTCTGTTTACGGTTTATATTGAAAGCGATTGAAACCGAAAGTGTTGAATTAATGGAAATGAACGTGACTCACCGTCCACGAGCAATAAAGACCCAAAAAGGAAGAACATATTCCTCACACTGATGTCGCTGCCGACCGCATCCAAACTGAATGATAGAAGTGATGCAGGATGATGATGGGCTCGTAGCAAACCGACCAGGTCACGTGATTTCTGCGAGTTACATCATCACACTATTTAAAAGCGGTCCAAACAGTCTTTTATCCTAAGGAAAAGAAAGAAAGAAAGAAAGAAAGAAAGAAAGAAAGAAAGAAAGAAAGAAAGAAAGAAAGAAAGAAAGCCCCCTCTGCTTTGGTGAGCGTGACTGCAGAGGTCGACATCAGTACGTCACTGATGATAGTGGTATGTCTAAATGCATGAAACGCTTTAAAAATGTAAAAAATAAGACAATAATAACAATACAACAAAAATATACAAAAGTGGTGTCCCACAACAAATTAAGCTACAAGCCATAATATGCTAAGTTTTCTTGACATATTTTTTGGGCCTATATTTAGTTTAATACTGTAATTACCATAAACAATGTAAAACAACAAAAAGAGTCCTGCTATGGACTTGCCACTTGTCCAGAGTGTTTCCTCTGTCTACTGCCCAAGATGCTAATGTGAATCGTATAAATTTTAAACTGTATATTAAACTAACCATGTTTCTAACATCTAACCTTATTCAACATCTAACATTTGAACAGGATGTACTGTACGAAACCAATGAAAATATTGTGTCTTTGAGTGTGTGCGTGCGTATGTGTGTAAAAATAACACAGTTTGGGAAATGAAACTAGACAGTCTGTTAGAATCTTGTGATTAGCAAAAGAAGACATTATTAAAACAAAGTTTGCTTTACCTATTGTAACAGAGGGGTTTGCATATGAAGAACCAATCAAATAGTGGGGAAATTATGTAATGCAGCCTGCATGAAGACGCTAGATAGTTGGGTTTAGGGGAAAAATCCACTACAGACCCATAGGATAAGCGTTATGGAGAACTGATGGATGGATGGAAGAAAAAACATGCAGAATGTCACAACAAAGTGATGATTTCAATACTAGTATGCAATTAAATACAAGAATAAAGCAGTGTTTAAGTAACTCTAAGAACATTAAGGGTCTAAGGGTTTGTGTCCGCTGAGACAGATCTACTGTCAAACATCTACAGGATGTGATCTATGAGAACTCAAAATGACCAAACTAAAGTTCAGTCAGTATGAGAAAATAACCACACAAACAGAATTAAAGTGTAAACTTGAGTCAAGACAGTTCCTCTGTCCATTGATCTTTTTCTGTGAGGTTTGGAAATGAGGGAGAGTATCTCTGTTATTCTCGAGATAGAGCCTATAACCTCAGAGAAGAGAAGATGCTGAAAATAAACCACAAGAACTGAGACCATCTGCAAACATTAGCTTCAGATCAGAGAACAGATATCTTTTAAAGATTATTTACATCCAATACAGAATCTTTATCTTAAAACAACTCTAAATGATTAGGCTGCAGGTTGACTATTCAAACCTAAAGGGATAAGAAAAAGAAGTGTGAAATTAGAAGTGAACTGAAAAATACCTCACAGGATGTGTGGGTTTGCATATTTAGTGTGTATGAAGGGCATCTTCTTCATCTATGCATCTCATGGTTTGACTTCCCTTCAAAACAGCAAGAAACAAAAGAAACATGGGAATTATTTTCCTGTAGATTTCCACTTCCAACAGATGATCATCAACAGCTTACTTTTTGGAAAGCTAAAATTGTTGCACACAGAGATTTGCTCATATATTTTTGTAGTACTTGCTAATAATTATTAATAATTTTAGATAGTGTGTCCTTCATTATATATAAAGTGTCCTCTATTACCAGCTTCCTTGCTGCACAATTACAATTGGATGCAAACTATTTACAATGTCAGTTTTATTAACCTTCTTAGAAGTTTAATGAACTGGTGGATTTCTTTAGCCGGACCAAGAGCTGTGAAACTCTCTCTCAATGTTTGAGCATTTGTCTACGTCACCAACTGTTGCACACTCACGCGCACATAACGGTGGCAGAGTGCAGAGTGTTGGAGAATGAAGCGGATCTGTGAAACATTCACTTAACAACAACAACAACAACAACAACAACAACAACAACAACAACAGAAAAAACATTCATTATCTTAAAATAACATCAAATTTTCAGACTTGTTATGTGACAATTTGAGACTCTGCGAAAATGATTGGCACGTTTGTTTTGCTCGTTTTGTTGTGTCTTGGTAAGTTATAAATCTGTTTTTCATACAATGTTAACATTAGGCCTATCACAACGTAGTTACATATCAGGCTACTACACACTTCTTCTTACGGTAAGAAGATTTACATGATTTAAATATTTAAGCCGTGTAATCTCGTTCTGCAGGTGTTTTTCAGGTTGAATCACATGAAGTTCAGTCAGTAATGCTGGGAGACTCTGTCACTCTGGACTCGAAAGTTTCTGAAATACAGTTGACAGATGAGATCGAGTGGAGGTTTGACACCAGTCGCATAGCTTACACAATTAACTTGGAGAATCCAAAGTATGATGATGAGAGATTCAAAGACAGACTGAAGCTGGAGAGAAATGGATCTCTCACCATCAACGACACCAGAACCACAGACACTGGAGTCTATAAATTTAGTACAATTATCAATAACAAGGAGTTAATAAAGACGTTCAGTGTTACTGTTTACGGTAGGTGTAGTATAATTAATATATGAAGAGTTCAGATGCAAAAACCTCTAAGTGCCATCTGAAATTTTCTTCTCTAAATGATCATTTTTATCAAGCTCGTATTTTTAAGTTCAGTAATTTCACTTAAATGACAATTAATAGGTACTTTTCATTGCCATTTAAGTGAAATTACTGAACTTAAATAAACGAGCTTGATAAAAATGATCATTCTAGAAGAAAATTTCAGATGGCACTTAAAGGCTTTTTGCATATGAACTCTTCATATAGCCTAATGTCCTTTTTCATATTGTAAATGACACTAAATCGTTCTCAAAATTATACATTTTTCAAGATGGTTTTTATATTGGACATTACATCTACATATAGCCTACTTTTTATGCTGTAGCCTTCTCCTCCTGTACGGCTAAAATAATTGTTTCATTTCAATTGGCCAGACACGAAGGTGATATTCATTATTTGACCACCAGATGGCCACAACGTACACCGTATTGAAAAGCCTCCACAATCATTCACTTTTCTCGCTTGGAGACACAAGGCTCGATCTTTATCACTGGAAGAACGTTTTTATAATTCCTAAACTATTGGTGGAAATACGCGCGTTTTATAGGCCTACCCACTGTTCAGTATCCAGATGCAGACCCGCAGCACCAGCCTCAGGCCGGAGCATAAAAAAATATAGCATATAGCCTACCTTAAATGCAAATACCCACAAAGAAACAATTACAAATGAGAAGAAACAACAACAACAACAAAAAGTATAAGAAAACAAAACCAACAGTGAGGTGTCTTTAATATTTCTGTCAAGATTTGGTGAGCTAATTTACAAATCGGTATTCTGTATCTTTTATTGTTTATGATAGAGTTATAAAGTACAGACAGCCTTGGCAATAAATATGAGTAATCAATCAAACAGCACTGAAAAGTAAAGTAGAATTAGGTGTAACTAACCTAAACAATAATATTCCTTTAATTTCTGTAATCTTTCTGTTATGATAAAAATAGCCTATTAAATCGACATAATTCTCATTTTATTGATCAGGGAACACAGAAGCTCAAACGAACCTGCTTGACACGCGAGAACAATCTACATCTGGATTACCTTCATACTACAGTGTCTAATACTGTAGTACTAGTACTCATACTATTTGTGTCAGTAACTACACAAATTCGTATAGGCTATAGAACATACCTTTTTCTGAAGTACTCAAGAGAGTATGCAACTTCGGTCGCAGCCACAATCTTGTGGACTTAAAAATGGCTGCCGTGTGTCCATTAAGTCTATGAGACCGTAAGGTGTCTCATTTTAGGCTTCAAAAGGGTGCTCGCGAGCGCCCCCTTAGTGGTCGATATGTGCCGTCAATGCGCACTTTTGTGTGTTAACTGATGTGTGCGTTGATGAATAAAAGCCGAAATTCAATCTGTTCATCATACAAAGCCATCTTGTCTTATTTAAAAGTATTGTCGTTAAATATTGTAGATATAAATCCATTTAAAATGTGTATGCATAGCTCATCTAATAAAACAAAAATTATGTGTGTAATTAGCGCTATACTCTATTAAGACACTATAAGCACACCTCACTTCCACTAGTCTGAAACTTAATTCAGCGCTGATGAAGGATGAAGATGTGCTGTTTTGGGAGGCTCCAGGAACCCCTGCATTTATTTTTGTTATTTCATGTTTTGCAGCTCCTGTACCCATTCCTGTCATCAGCAGTGTCATTTCACAGTGTTCTTCATCATCAGAAAGTTCATCAAGCCCAACATGTGTGCTGCGGTGTTCAGTGATGGATGTGATCAGGGTTAATCTCTCCTGGTACAAAGGAACCAGTGTATTGTCCAGCATCAGTGTGTCTGATCTCAGCATCAGTCTCTCTCTTCCTCTGGAGGTGGAATATCAGGATAACAACACTTACAGATGTGTGGTGAACAATCCTCTCAGCAACCAGACCAAACACGTCTGCATTACCGATCTCTGTCAGTTGTGTTCAGGTACGTTAGCGGTGATGTTATTTACAGTGGGGAGAACAAGTATTTGATACACTGCCGATTTTGCAGGTTTTCCTACTTACAAAACATGTAGAGGTCTGTTATTTTATCATAGGTACTCTTCAACTGTGAGAGACGGAATCTAAAACAAAAATCCAGAAAATCACATTGTATGATTTTTAAATAATTAATTTGCATTTTATTGCATGACATAAGTATTTGATCACCTACCAACCAGTAAGAATTCCGGCTCTCACAGACCTGTTCGTTTTTCTTTAAGAAGCCCTCCTGTTCTCCACTCATTACCTGTATTAACTGCACCTGTTTGAACTCGTTACCTGTATAAAAGACACCTGTCCACACACTCAATCAAACAGACTCCAACCTCTCCACAATGGCCAAGACCAGAGAGCTGTGTAAGGACATCAGTGATAAAATTGTAGACCTGCACAAGGCTGGGATGGGCTACAGGACAATAGGCAAGCAGCTTGGTGAGAAGGCAACAACTGTTGGCGCTATTATTAGAAAATAGAATTAGTTCAAGATGACGATCAATCTCCCTCGGTCTGGGGCACCATGCAAGATCTCACCTCGTGGGGCATCAATGATCATGAGGAAGGCGAGGGATCAGCCCAGAACTACACAGCAGGACCTGGTCAATGACCTGAAGAGAGCTGGGACCACAGTCTCAAAGAAAACCAGTAGTAACACACTACGCCGTCAAGGATTAAAATCCTGCAGCACACGCAAGGTCCCCCTGCTCAAGCCGAAGCATGTCCAGGCCCGGCTGAAGTTTGCCAATGACCATCTGGATGATCCAGAGGAGGAATGGGAGAAGGTCATGTGGTCTGATGAGACAAAAATAGAGCTTTTTGGTCTAAACTCCACTCGCTGTGTTTGGAGGAAGAAGAATGATGAGTAACATCCCAAGAACACCATCCCAACCGTGTAGCATGAGATGGAAACATCATTCTTTGGGGATGCTTTTCTGCAAAGGGGACAGGACAACTGCACCGTATTGAGGGGAGGATGGATGGGACCATGTATCGCGAGATCTTGGCCAACAACCTCCTTCCCTCAGTAAGAGCATTGAAGATGGGTGGTGGCTGGGTCTTCCAGCATGACAACAACCCGGAACACACAGCCAGGGCAACTAAGGAGTGGCTCTGTAAGAAGCATCTCAAGGTCCTGGAGTGGCCGAGCCAGTCTCCAGACCTGAACCCAATAGAAAATCTTTGGAGGAGCTGAAAGTCCGTATTGCCCAGCGACAGCCCCAAAACCTGAAGGATCTGGAGAAGGTCTGTATGGAGGAGTGGGCCAAAATCCCTGCTGCAGTGTGTGCAAACCTGGTCAAGAACTACAGGAAACGTATAGGTTCTCTATAATTGCAAACCAAGGTTTCTGTACCAAATATTAAGTTCTGCTTTTCTGATGTATCAAATACTTATGTCATGCAATAAAATGCAAATTAATTACTTAAAAATCATACAATGTGATTTTCTGGATTTTAGATTCGGTCACTCACAGTTGAAGAGTACCTGTGATAAAAATGACAGACTTCTGCATGCTTTGTAAGTGGGAAAACCTGCAAAATCGGCAGTGTATCAAATACTTGTTCTCCCCACTGTATTTACTCATCCAATCTCTGTCACGGTACATTAGTATTATATTAGTCTATATTTACTGAGTCAAAAAAAAAAAACCCTTTTTCTGTGCTTAATTTCTCTCTTCAGATGAAGTCCATTATTTTGGAGGGACTGAAGCTGTGATCCGATTGGTCGTCACTGCTCTGGTGGGCGTGGCCGCTTCGGCTGCTTTCATTGTGCTGGTTTATGACATCAGATTAAGAAGAGTTGAACTGGAGAGACATCAGACCCACAATGATGGATCTGATACTTCTTTTTGATTCTTGATGATTCTTTTTTACTTTTGTCTTTTTTACAAAAGAATGGATTCAGTGTTTTTAAATGCTATGTTTAAAATACCAAAATTGAAATAGAACTATAAACATGCTGTGCTTAAAATAAAATACTGATTTCAGATTTTTGTGTATGATTTTTTATTTTTTTTTGGTCAAATTAAAAAAATATGTTCTATTTGTAGCTCTACTGGAACCATACAGAGAAGTAAAACTTGATTTTAAAACAGACATTGATGAGCACCTGTCCCAACTTGGTGGGCGAGTTTGTCCCAATATTACCCACTTTGAAGAAGAAAAAATATGCCCTCGTTGTTGTCTATTATGGTAATACCACTGCTTTTGATTGTCCCTTAGTTAATTATGACAAAATGAAATTTAGTGAATTTAAAATTTAAGTGTTTAAATAAGATTACATTTTAGGAAGAAGCTGAAGAACCATACATTTTTAAATAAAGTAAAAGTAAGGGCCCACAATCCCCTAAACTGGGACCTCATACATTCCACTGGAATTATAAGCAACATGATGTATCAGTTCATGTTCAGTCACTCCATAAGCTTCATCTGCAAGACAAGCGCATCTGAGGTCTGAGTAAAAAAACTCTGACTGAATGCAGTGTTGTTAAAAATACTAAATGTAGTTTCAGTTGTTTTTAAATGATGAGACAGAACCATACAACAAATAAATAATAAAATTGCACAACACTGTTATCCCACCAGGGAAAAAAAATATATTAATATATTTTCATTCAACATCAAAGAAGAATGCAGAATGTCATGATGAAATGATGAATTGAATACTAGTAGCAAGTATCTTTAAAATCTCACTTAATACATGATAACAACATTAAAGGGTCAGTTTGTGTCTGCTGAGAGACTGTCAAACATCTACAGAAGGGGTTCTCAATCCTGGTCCTCGAGGGCCACTTTCCTGCAGAGTTTAGCTCCAACCTTGATCAAACTCACCTGCCTTTAGCTCTCTAGTAAACCTGAAGAGCTTAATTAGCTGGTTCAGGTGTGTTTGATTAGGGTTGGAGCTAAACTCTGCAGGAAAGTGGCCCTCGAGGACCAGGATTGAGAATCCCTGATCTACAGGATGTGGTCTGGAACTCAAAGGGACAAAAAATATATGAAATGAGACGTGAAAATAACAACACAAACAAAGAATTAATGTGTAAACTTGTATCAAGTCAGTTCTACATTGTACTCTATTCAGTGTATTTCGTGAGGTTTGGAAATAAACAAGAGGTTTTGTTAATGCTGTTGTTTTCTAGACAGGGTCTGTAACCACAGAGAAGAGAAGATGTTGAAATAACCACAAGAACTGAGACCATCTGCAGTCTGCATTACATTTAGATCAGAGAACAGATATCCATTTAAGATTATTGTATTTAATGACATATAATCTTTAAATATCCCCTAAAAACAGTAGTTAAATAAAAAAAAAGTGTATTTCACCCTCATTCAAGAAACATTGTTTCCACTGAATGCTTTAGAAACTTTAGCAGCTCAAGTTCAGAGTCAAAGTGAAACCAGTTTATTTCAGGTAAGTTTAGTGTCAGACTGACCCAAATGAATGTGGTTTCTGTTGAGTGGACAAACTTGCCCCTGTTTACTATTGCATGTGTGCAGTTGACTGATGGGTAAAAACGGGCAAAGGCATTATTTTCCATTAAGTCTGATTTCCACTCTACACAAATTAATTGTAAAAAATCCAGCAACACTGACATCTGATTCTTTCTCTTTGTGCCTCCTTGAACAACTTTTATTTATCAGGACATCTAAAACAGCAGATCGAACCAAACCAGTGCTGCAACATTCTGGAAAGAAAATTAACACAGCAGCAACTCTAGGAGAATGGAAGCTGTGTCAAATGTATCTGGAAACAAGTGATAAACACAGGTTTCTGTTTTGCGGTGTTATTAAAAGCTAAGGAATAAAAAAAGGGTGTGAAACTAAGCCACGACATCAGTATTTGAGCTTGTGGTGGCTAACAAAATTCTATCACTGAATAAGAGGAAAACATTTCCAATAGTCTTTGATGAGGTTTATTTTCTTGCAGGAAAAGGCCAGCAGTCGTACACACACACACAGAGTGTCTGCAGAGTGTGACAGTGAAGGCATCTTTCCTCCTTTATAGTCTCGACTCCCAGAATGTTATCTTTCTAGGCCAATGATGGTATTTTCAACCATATGTGGAACATTCTTAGACTTGTTCATCATATTTTATCCTTGAGTGGAGGCTCTCCTGTCACGTCCCAACACTCTTTACCATTCCAATACAATTCCATATTAGAATAAGGTTTGTGTGTGCTCTTTTACTGTCATATGATGGTCACACACATCTTAAAGATGACATTTCTTCCACAAGCTTCTTTGCTCTTATGAGTGAGTAGAACGGTCATGTACACGCACCCCTAGGAGGCGAGCGGACTGAATGAGTCTTCTGATTGGCTGAAGAGTTTCTCTCCCCCGTTTGGCTCTGTCGTGTTTCATAAAATCACGCTTTTTCAGGCATAAAGCATATTACGATTTACCTCAAAGAGTTAAAGAAAATGATTCACGCTGTTTTGTTCTGTTTAAAGGAGAACTTGGTAACTTTTTTAACTTAATAAAACTGTCTAGAAATCATTTGGATGGTTAAACAACCTGTTCTGGTGATATTGGTGACTTTCCCCGCTCCCCCCAGCGTTCCCAGGCGGAAAACCAACCTTGCAACTTGGGGACTACCGTCCCGGCAAGATAGAAATAGGAAGTCTTGTGAGAAACGAGAACGAGCGCGAAACACGAATTGCTTTACGGCAATTCGACATTAAACACACACGCATGTATGATGTATTACCAGATTACCCACCTCAGTAGACAAAGCTCCACACGATTCAGTTGGCTTGCTCCGATCAAAACAAACGCACATGAGCAGCGGTAGAGAGGGGGAGGAGGCCTCCTCAAGTGAGTTTTTTACGACCGTGTTGTGACATATACGCCCCCCCACAGCTGTAGGGGGAGCTCGTGGGGAAAACATGCGACAACAAAAGGGAAAATCAGCGAAGAAGTGACTAAAGTTCGCTAGAGTTGCCGAGTTCTCCTTTAATGTTGTTTTCTTCTGGATGGTGAGTTCTAAATAGGTTATATAAAGTCAAGAAGCATTAAAATGATTTAGATGTTTTAGAGATTTATAGGCCTAATCTAATCTTGTTCTTCAGGAGTGTTTAGTGTTGAGACTGATGAGATAAACGCCCCCGCCAACATTCCCATGTGGGTTTTTGATGGGCTGTCACTTGGGCCCTGCAGGAAAACTCAAATGGGGCCCAGAGAAATGTGTCCACATGGATATGCATATGTTAGCTCATAGGGAGACATGATGGGACACAGTGGGCTCTAATTTAAGCCCTTTTAGGTTTTCATTATGGGCTCATTTGGCTCCTAAATGGGTGCTAGCGGTTTATCTGTGGTAGTTCGGCTGCCTTCATTAAGTTTGTTCATTCTTGAGTGTGACGTTACTGAATTTAAAAATCTTTCAAAATTGTCCAATAATATAAAAGCAACAGTAAAACTTGGTTCATATAAAATGAAATATACACATCTTATATTGATAGAGAGTTGTTGTAAAGTTTTCTTTCATCGAAGCAGAGACCAGGAGACAGTTGGGATCACGTTCAAAAGAAGTTATTCTTTATTGAGAACTCCGCTGTACGTGGCTGCAGTACTTCCAACATGATCTGATCTAACATAACTTTACATGTTATCTTATAGGCATTTTAGGAGGAGGGACTTTTGGGGGTGGAGACAAATTCAAACAAAGCATGTAAATGAGTATACAGGTTAAGGTAACAAAAGGTGAGATTCTCAGTGAATCATTCGTGTGCTAATCCCATCAGTCTGAGTGAAACTGGGGCTCGAAGAGCCATTAAAGAAAACAGGAATTGCAACTTTGCTGAGATCTTAACCTTAAAAGCTAAAATCAGTATTCTTCACTGTGATATTATGTAAGGAAGCATATCTGAAATAGATTCTTAAATTTTAACCCATCAGTCCCCTCTTTGAGAGTTCTTAAAAAAACTCCGACAAAATACAAATTTAAACACTTAAGTTAATTCTTGTAACTTGAAAAAGTTACAGGCACGTATAACTTATTCTGTGTTGTGTCCTTGATTTACATGAGTGTCATAGTTCTTCTCAAAACCATAACTGTTGACACCTGCGACGCAGGGTGTAAAATGTCACATGATTACACAGAAAACCATGTAGCATAAGAGTGGAAGTCTTGAAAGTCCATGGACCCTGAATAGCTGTGAAGTCTGTTTCCTGTAGAGTCCATTTGTCACGTAGAGTCGCTCTGATGACTCGTCCGTCATGAGTTTTGTTCATGGAAATCTGAGGTGATGTTTTATACCAGGATGCAGCTTGTGAAGACATCATGGCATACACACATACCTGTAACACAATAAAACAAAAAAAACGGCAGACCAGCAGTATTCATGCATGGACTTCATTCTTCCATAAGTCGCACATGTTCTGTGTTGATTTTCTGTAGGCTAATTGCATGTTGACACAGAAACAAACATGCGATTAGGGTCCGTGATATGTCTGCGCTGTGTATTTTTCATTTTCTTTTATGGTTGGAACTCATTTTCTCGTGAACAAGTTTCTGAACCATGAAGAATTATCTTCAGTCATCTGGGGTGTAATTTTGTTGAAAGATCAAAATTGCTTGTTGGTTAACTTAACATTAACCCGGTGCAGCACTCATGTAATGGTGCAGGCTTGTAGTCTTGATCATGTCGATGGATGACTGAAGGTTTCATATGTCTCTGCGTTGTGTATTTTTCTTCTGTGTTGGTTGGCTCGGCAGTGGGTCTAGTTGTTTTCTTGAGGTTGTGGCTTCATATGCAGGTGAGGAGGTCTTTGCATATGGGTCTCAGGAGAGCCATCAAGTTTTATCTGCACACTGTAAAACAGAAAACAGAAAAACAGAGAGCAGTATTTTTTCAAAACACTACGGTTGTAGCAGTTTAAACACTATGGTTCTATCGTTTTCAGAGTCTACGGTTGTTGTTTAATTCTTTCCCTATTTCTTAATTTATTTGACACCTATGGACCAGTGAGGTAAGGATGGACTAAATAATGGGGAAGGCCTATGAGGTTGTCTTCACCCTGGATTGGCCCCCGACGCCTGTTGCGTTCAGTTCTTTCCAGGGCCCTCACTGAACCGTGTGTCCTATCCTGTTCCTGTAGAACGGGGAAACAACTGTACAGTGTGTGAGAAAATTGGCACTTCCCATTCTCCAGTGAAACATCAGTCTTAATAGACATTATATAGAGCATGGGGATCTGACTGGAATATTTCTGTGGTATAAACATTTAAGGCTGTGAGTATACTGAATGTCCCCCAAACAAAGGCTGTGACAGTCACTTTCCTTTTGTTCTATTAAACAAAAATAAGTCTTTCATCTTTGTTGTGAGTTACTGGGGAGATTAAGCAATCACAGCCTAAATGGTTAACACCGTATCAAGTTGCCCCAAGAGTTTAACGAGGAGGGGAGGGGCTGCTTCAGAATATCAAGCAGGCTAAGCAGAAGCTGGTTAACCTTGTTAACTTGTCTTAAGTTATCTTTGTTTTTTCTACATTCTTTTCCAAAATGTCCGTGCTTGCCACAGTAAGAACAACTGGCTTCTCTAGGACTTTTGCGTTTCTGTTTCTCTGAATTGACCTTAAATGATGCTGCTGCAATTTTTACTCTTGCCTTGACATCAGAGTCTCTTTCCCAAATAGCTAAACTGTCCAAGTTGTCTTGCAGGGTTCTACTGGACCATGTTAATTCTAAGTAAGGCAATGCATTTTTATGTTCTGACAGAAGACCCTGAAACCATGCGCGAACTAGGGGACCATTATCACCTAGCACTTTTTCTGGAGTATCTACAATTCCACTGTACACTGCAGCTACCTGACAGAACCTCTCAGTATATTCACTCACAGTTTCTTCTTTCTCTTGTACACAATTGGTAATTTTCAACCAGTCCACTTTCGGTCCAACAATGTTCTTTAAAATTTTCAAAACACCTTCTCTCAAATCGCCTTTACTGACATGTTGCAGTTCGGAAGTAACAGCAGACTCAAAATTGTTGAATTCAGATTCAGTTAGAATTTGTGACATCAGCGGTGTGACTTCCGGCAACGACATGTCGTAAAGATGCATTTTACTGAACAATGCTCTCCTAAACTCAGAAAAATTTCTTTGCACTGATAGCAAACTTTCAGCAATTCTCTCAATATCTTTCGGACCTAAATATGTTTTGACTGCTTGTGTTTGGACAACAGAAGAGTTCGGAGTAACACTTTTAGTTCCCTGAGATCTTCTCCTAGCCCCACAAACCTGCACTGAATCTACAGGCTGATCAGTTACTGATTGGATGGCTACATTTGTTTCAAAGAAAGCTTTTAAGTCAGGATAATTGTTATCAGGCTGACTAACTTCTTCCATATCAGTTTTTTTCTGCATCTTTGTTGCGGTTTACTTTCTTAGTCAACGAAGATATTCTAGCACGGAGCTCTTTGATCTGTTTCTCTAGCTCGGAGTTGCGCTTAGACTGTTCTGTAGCTAGGGTTAAACCGAATTCTCTGTGACAACAGATACAACTTTTCACACTGTTCTTGCGAATACTTTCTCCTAGTACCTTCTTACAATCTTCGATTGACCAAACTTTGCCTGGATCAATGCCAAATTTCTTTGTTAAATTCAATCTGACTTCCTCAGTCACGATTGAGTCCATGTGCTCTGATAACAAAGACTTGAATTCACTATCTGTCCAAAAAGGTGTAATCTGTCTAGTACTTTTCCTAAACATTTTGTGAATTTTTGTTACCACAAACAAACACTAAAAAAACTTCTCTCTACTGTCTTGCAAACAGAGGGTACAATCTTATTAGCACATGAGGCTAAATCTAATTCTAAAGCTAATTCTCTAGCTTACAGATAGGTCTTCTCTAGCAAGAGCATACACACAATATTAACATGTAACTGTTAATCTTCCCTGCCAACAACAGAGGATCAGTTTCATCTCTAAAAAAAACTTTTTTAGAGGCTCATCTTTAGTTAACCAAACTCTACAGCTGTTTGTTAACTACTTCTCTGAACGGCGCAGAGGAAAACATTTGTACTGGTCTGCATTGGTTCTTTTAATGGAGTGAAACTCACCGAGTCTTTCATTTGTAGAGAAAGATTCCGTCTGGAAAAATTCAGTCTTTGAGATCTTTTTGGAGCTTGAAGTTTTCAATCTGGATTCAGAAGATTCAGTCTGGATCTCAGTCAGCTTTGTTGAGATCTTTGAGCTTGAAGTTTCAAGATGCAGTTCTTTGAGCTTAAAATTCTTTGAGTTTCCTTCTTCTCCATCCGGGTCACGGCACCATCTGTTGTAAAGTTTTCTTTCATCGAAGCAGAGACCAGGAGACAGTTGGGATCACGTTCAACAGAAGTTATTCTTTATTGAGAACTCCGCTGTACGTGGCTGCAGTACTTCCAACATGATCTGATCTAACATAACTTTACATGTTATCTTATAGGCATTTTAGGAGGAGGGACTTTTGGGGGTGGAGACAAATTCAAACAAAGCATGTAAATGAGTATACAGGTTAAGGTAACAAAAGGTGAGATTCTCAGTGAATCATTCGTGTGCTAATCCCATCAGTCTGAGTGAAACTGGGGCTCGAAGAGCCATTAAAGAAAACAGGAATTGTAACCTTGCTGAGATCTTAACCTTAAAAGCTAAAATCAGTATTCTTCACTGTGATGTTATGTAAGGAAGCATATCTGAAATAGATTCTTAAATTTTAACCCTTCAGAGTTTATATCCCTTGACACGCAGCTGATAGTGTTCAAGTGTGAGTGAGGGACGACCATTTTTTTTTCTCAAATGAGAAGGCGGGATTGGAGGGAAGGCACACACTAATCATTTTGGCTCGTGAGGAAGGTGATGCAACTGCTTTCCTTTTGAGCACTTTTTTTTAACAGGCTGCGCAGTGGTATGCAAACACACATTGACTGACAGGGAACACAATCCGACATTTTATGGTCCTACATCTTCCACAGATGATATATATTTATAAAAATACATTTAGACTGCTTAACATAGTGATTGCTATCGGTATATGAAGAGATTTTCAATCAGCCTTAGAAAATAAGTAATTTAGCTATATATTTGTACACTATTATTCCCTCTGTGTGTGTGTCTTTGGTTTGACTTTTTGGGGTCTTAAAGAAAGGTCAGCATGCTGATGCAACAAATTATTCTATTTTAGTATGTCACATGGTACAACATATTTCTCAACATATCTATAGGATGTATTACCATCTTTGGAAGGGATGTGGGTATATATGTAAAGCTGACCACTGTTCTGGAGCGACTTTCTGTAGGAAAATGTAAATCTGTTGAGTGATTTGATGAGTTACTAATCAATATTTATGCTTCTAAATATCAAATGATTTGAATGAATTCAACAAGCTTCTGAGATTTACTAATTAAAAAGTCACATGTGAGAAAAGCATGTGTTAAAAACCTAATTTACTCTTCTAGCTGACCCTGACAGCCGAGGTCACTGGGGTCACTCAGGCCTGTTGCCTACGCATCGATTCTTTGTTAAAACATTCGCTTTACTTTTCATCTTCAATCACAAGAGAATAATGATGAATATTGTCTGAACCTCTTACTGAGAGAAAGTACGTTATCAGTATGTTTGACCTTGAAGAAGCTGTGTGTGTGTGTGTGTGTGTGTGTGTGTGTCAGCACTCTTTTGTTACAGGATGTTCTGAGGTGAACTACTGTCACGCAGGGGCTGTAAAATGACCATCTGTCATCCAGATCATCGATGGAGATATTCTTCTGACTCACAGCCCATATGTGGACATTTTCTGTTTATCTGTGCCTTAACCAATCAGAATCATTCAACCTGACATGATGATGTAGTTTAGTGACCTATGTTAGAGTATTGCTGCTGTATTAGTGTGTACGGCAGAGCGGCCTATGAACTCCTTGAGTGTTGAAGCTGACTTCTGCTGATGAAACTGCAAACTATTCTTCAGTAAAAAAAATCCTTCAATTGATGCATCTCTTGACTCCTGGTCTTCAGTCATCATAACTGGTCTTACATTTATTGTTTAGTAGTATTTATTGCATTATATAGATCAGTGTTAGTCTGATGCCAGTCAGATCCCATTTAGTAAAAAAAAAAAAGGTAAAAGAACAAATGAGCATCTTCTACTGATAAAACATGTTAAAATCTTGCACTTTTTGCCTTGGTCAATTTCAGAAACTTGCAATTCATCCACCCAGTTCACTCTGACACCATATAATAGTCTTAGTTTTATTGATTGGCTTTATTGTGTAATTGCACATAGATCCATGTATGAACATACTAATGAAACAGAAATTACACTTGTAAGATCATTCACAAATCCCCATGCAACTAATCGTAAGATTACACTATAAGAAACACCAGTTTCAGATTACTTATGATATATGAGCTTTACAAATACCTGTGATACAGAAAAACTATAATGAAAAGGATTCAGATTTAAGACAAGAAAACAGAAGTCCACAATAAAATCAATAAAATATATATATATTAATCATGGATTCATAAAATCACATTTTCTTTTGTATTTGATTTTGAAATATAAAAAAAGAGTTTGAAATATTAATCAATACAGTAAAATCATATAAAACAGCAGTATATCTGTACTCGAGTTCACATGGGTCTCAAATAATCACTTAGAATTCAGCTCATATTTCAAGATTTCAGATTCACATTCACATCGTCAGTTCATAAAACAGAAAACACTGTCATACCACTCATTTGTTCTAGTAGTAAGGCACACAGAGAAAAAAAAAAAAAAAAAAAAAAAACATTAAGCATGATTTATATGTCAAAAATATATAGGCTACATTAAAAAAAAAAAAGTTTTTTACCAGAAACACTAGAGAGTTAAAGATGCATAACTATGGAAGCTTGTTTCCGCCATGGAATAAAAAGTAATTGCAACTTAATTTAATTGCAATAGTTTAGCTTTCACAATTTTGACTTTTCTTTTTCAGCAGGCGCAACTGCGAGTTATAAAATCAGAATTGTGAGGTATAAACTTGCAATTCTGAGAGATTCCGTTTTTTTCCTCGGAATTGGACTTTTTAACTCGCAATTGTGACTTTAGTTCTCACAATTCTGAGTAAAGAATTCAGAATTTGGAAGATAAAAACAATTGCAGAAAAATAAGTCGAATTGTGAGATAAAAAGTCGCAGTTACCTTTTTTTCTTTTTTTTTTTTTCAGTGGCAAAAAACAAGCTTCAATTTTTAACCCTTTCACACATAATTTTAAATATTCTAGCTGACCCCCCAGCGTGAGCTTTTAATAAGGTGACCGTCATTTTAGATTTCACCTTTATAATGATCTATAACACTACCATATTAGATTGCACCGCAATTCAGTGAATCGTATCTGTCAGATTTACAACACGTCGATTCATCCACTTCTAAAATACATTAAAGTATGTGTATCCACATTTTTTATAGTTAGGCTACCTACACAATGTCAAATCAAGTATATTTGTATAGCGCTTTTCACAATACAGATTGTATCAAAGCAGCTTCACAGTATTAAATTAAAATAATACAGCAAGGTTTGTTTCTAGTGGAATGTGTATCTGATATGAATAAAACAAGTCGTTAATTTATAATTGAAAAGATTGCTATTGCCGCTTCAATGTATTGTTTTGCTAGTACTTATACCTAAAATAAACATTATGTGGTTGAAAACAGTGAATAGCAGTGATATATGAAAGCGATGACTCAGCTCCAGCCAAACCGTTAAAGTACATTTGAATTTAGCAGTTGATCATGTGATCGGACACTCCAGGGACCAGCCAAGATTGATCACACCGGTGTGATCGTAGAATTCAGAAACCCTTGTTTTTAGTGACACTGGTGGACTTTAAGTGAACTGCAGCCAGCAAACTATTCCTCGTGCTCATGATCGCACTCATGCACGAGATGGACAAGAGACAGATCATGATTCAATGCCCCGATTTACCCATTGCAAAGTTTTTTATTTTTTGCTTAGAATACGGTGAGACTAGTTTACATTAATTCATTCTCTTTGCATGCCACATTGACATTACAGTACAGAATAGCTCTTTCGGCATTATCCTGAATATTGTATAAGCATTCATTTAAAGGACAAGTTCGGTATTTTACACTTAAAGCCCTGTTTACAGATCGTTTATGATGAAATAGAACGGTTAAGATTAAAATTTGGACACATGCTGCTGTCCCGAGAATTTTAGGTTTATTTCGCTCCCCCCCCCCCCAACTACATAATGGCAGCCTATGGGCACTGGAACAATCCTTCATAAAACGCATCAAACTTTCGTTTACAAAGACGTGAAACTCACCGAGTGGTCAGGGGTTTTCACTGATATGCTCACACAAAAATCGCTGCAAAAGATGCTTTCCAACAGGTGTTTTACCATTCGTTGTAAAACTGTGGATCTATTTTTCCAAACGTCTCACACCCGTAGATTCTTCCGTTGAGAGCTTGAATAATAGACACTCCAGCCCAGTTGGTGGCGATAATGCACCTTTTTAATTGAATACACAGAAGAAGCAGAAGAAGAAGCAGCGGAGTAATACTGTACCTCACACAGCACATCTAACACAGGTCAATGGAGTTGGACAAAAACTACGATAAAACCTGTTGGAAAGCATCATTTGCAGCGATTTTTGTGTGAGCATATCAGTGAACACCCAAATTTTAATCTTAACCGTTCTATTTCATCAGAAACGATCTGTAAACAGGGCTTTAAGTGTAAAATAACGAACTTGTCCTTTAATGAGTCAGAATGGAAGAAAGGCTCTCGAGAGCGTGTATAAACGTCACATCCTTTGGATTTTCCCGGCAAAACCGGCCCAAGGATTTTGCATAAAAACTCAATAAAAAAATGTAAAAAATTAGGCTATTTGTGTATTAAGCTATAAGAAAATTGTTACATACATCTACACTGATCAGTATGTCATGCAAAGCCCATGTTTACATTGTTACAGATTATTACAGGTTGATTCTCCTCATTATTCATCCTGATCCTGAGTTTGATTCACTTTATCTTCACTGAAACCTGTTATAAAAACGCCAAGTTAAAAAATGAAAATAGTAAAGAATAAATAGTAGTGTTGATAAAAATGATGATAATTATATGTTGTCCTGCATTACACTTGTTTCTGTTTATTAACCTGTACCATAATGTTACATTATTAATGTATTACACACTGTGGAGAATATGTTGTTATTTGTAAATGTTCATTTAAAGGGATACTCCACTTTAAAATGAAAATTCTGTCATCATATACTCACCCTCATGTTGTTTCAAACCTGTATGAATTTCTTTCTTAGGAAAAAAATATACTATGGAAGTCAATGAGACCAGAAACTGTCTAGTTACTGATATTCTTCTAAATATCTTCCTTTCTGTTCAGCAGAAGAAAGAAATTCATAAAGGATTGAAACAACATGGAGATTTGGATAATGGTAAATTATGATAGAATTGTCATTTTAAAGTGGAGTATCTCTTTAAATTAATATTTGTTCTTTTATTTCTGATATGATGCTAATTAATGGAGAGTGACAGCAACACTGACAGTTAGATTTAACAGATATAAAAGGTCTTACTGACCACTGGCTCAGGAGTCAATAACAATTTGTTAAATTAAACAATCAGTGGTGTCCAATTATTGGGGTAAATTACTAAATATTAAATGGCTAAAATATGGAGCAGCATTGTGTTCTTTGATCAAAACAACACCAGGGGTGCGTTTCCCGAAAGCATCGTTGGCCAACTATGGTCGCAAGTTCATCGCAATGTCCATTGAACTCTATTGGTAACGACGGAACTTGCGATCATAGTTGGCTAACGATGCTTTCGGGAAACGCACCCCTGATCAGCTCTATAGTGTTAATGGCTGTTCTGTCTAAAGTAAAACAGCACACAATCAGTGCTGTGTTTAATATTTCTGTGTTAATGGTGTCAAGTTCTTTGTCAAGTTGTTTGTATGTAATACTTACAGTGTTACTTACACTTCTTGCAGTAAAACAACAGTTACAGCCCAAACCATCAGAACAACACTGGCACCAGATATTCCTGATACAGCACCTGACCGACCTGCAGGGATGGGCAGTATTTCAGATACATGTATTTAAAATACGTATTTGAAATACAAAATACTATTTTGTATTTGTATTTAAATACATTTTTCCACAAAGTATTTTGTATTTGTATTTAAATACATTTAAGATGAGTATTTTTGTATTTTCAAAATACATAAAATACTTTTTGCCAGTCAACCTCTTTATCGGGGTATTGATTTTGTGCATCAACTAGTTCACACATTCACTAGCTCAGCATTGGATCAGCGATTTCTTTTGGAATAAGGTGAGAATGTCATGATCAATTCTAATTGTTGATTAAAGTTAAAATAGTGCATTATTCACTTCAGTTAACATGATAGAATAAAAGAGCACAGACAAGACGTGGGAAAATACCGTTAGCCAATCAGTTTTCTTGACCGGTTGTTGTTTTTTATCAACTAGCTTGTCAAATGTGTTTAAAGGTTATATCAGCGATTTCAGGCCCAAACATAAATGATCACATTCATCTAATCTTAACGAGCGCAAAACCTCACAACACCCTCCCCCTGTCTGTGATTGGTTGGAACACTATTTCATGATAGAAAATTTAAAAGACATTGGGGAAAAAACAACCCACGCATAGCGGCACAAACAGCCTTCTTCAGGGTATGTTTTCCAATCAGCATAAAAATGCCATTAGAAAAGCTAATTTAGATTACCCTATGGCAAAACATTTTCAAAATGTGCACAATAGTAATCCAGAAGGTCTAATGGTTGAGGGTTTAGAAACAATCAAAAAGAGCATTCGGGGTGGTGACCGATTAAAATTACTTCTACATAGAGAAACATTCTATATATATGAGTTACAGGCCACAGTATACCCTGGTTTGAATGAAGAAATAGATTTCACTCCCTTTTTGTGATATGCCTTTTGTGTATATACAGTGTGTTTTTTTTTTTTTATATATATATGAGTATATGTAGGCGTGTATGTATATGTATATACACGTGTGTGTATGTATATGTATGTGTATATATGTATAGATATGTATGTATGTGTATTTAAAGTTGTTTTTTTTTTTTTTTTTTTTTGCTATGTAACCTCCTAGTCTAGTGGACCTTCTCTGTATGTGCATGTAATTTGTCATTCAGGTGTTTCTAATTAGCATCTATAAAAGAGTAAATTGTTTGATTGGAAAACATACCCTGAAGAAGGCTGTTTGTGCCGCTATGCGTGGGTTGTTTTTTCCCCAATGTCTTTTAAATTTTCTATCATGAAATAGCCAGTCCAATAAAGGCTTTTTAAAATTTTCTAAAGAAGAGTGCCTTGGATTTCCTTCTACTACATTTTACTGAATTCCCGACCCCAAAGAGCACCTTCAAAAAACCTTTTTTTGAACTCCTTGAGCACCCTGGACATTTTTTCTCTTTCCACTATTTATTTTGGTTTTGAGTGGTTGGTGAAACCAATTGTTTTTGTGTGCAGATCTCAGAGCCTAGGCTGCCTACAGAGACGTGTTTTTTTGACGGCATGCTTATGGGGCGGGCAGCTAGTGTCAAGTCAAGTATATTTGTATAGCGCTTTTCACAATACAGATTGTATCAAAGCAGCTTCACAGTATTAAATTAAAATAATACAACAAGGTTTGTTTCTTGTGGAATTTATTGATTGATAAAATAAAAATAAATATCCCCAAAATATCCCCAACTGAGCAAGCCAAAGGCAACAGTGTGACAGATTGAAATATGTATTTTATAATTACCAAAATCTATGAAATATTGACAGCACTATAGTCAAGCTATTTTGAATGTGTGTTTAAAGGTTTATAAAATTGTATATAATGGCGCGAAGCTCGAGTATGTTCGATATTTGTATTTAAGTTGTAATTCTGTTTATTTAGTGCTGATTTGTTGACTTGCTGAACAAATGTGAATGTATAGAGTATGAAAAGTGAATTGAGAATTTCAGATGCATTTTCAGCTAAAATAACTAGTTGAAATAGTACATTTACGTGCTTATGACTGATTTGCCATATAGTTAATATGCATTGATGATTAAAAAGAGAAAGATTTAAAATAGTTGATTCTCAGGTAACTGTAAAATTCTTTATTGTATTTTTTTTTTTGTATACCTTACAGTGTTATGGGTTTCAAATAGCCTATTATAAAGAAGTGTACTCATGTAATTAAATGTGTACGGTACAAATTGTTGAATGTATGTAAAGAAAGATGTCAATGAATCTAATTTGAAAAAGAACTGTTTAATGTCAATTGTTACAAAAAGATTACACAAAGTTCGCAGTGGAGAAACATCAAGCGAGTTCTGTGATTAATCTTCTGCCCCTCTATTCAGGGGTACAACACTAGCGGATCATTAGGAAAGATTACATGAATGTGATAATTTATGTTTGGGCCTTTTTTGGGCCTGAAATCGCTGATACAACCTTTAAGCATTACTGCATGTTAGGGCTGGGTGATATGACACTACATATCATAGCGATGATATAAAGTTTGAATTGATGGAACTTTTTCTAAATCGTTTACATAGATGGGCCTATGTGTGGGGTAAGCAAATTTATCGGTGCAGCTTTTAGTGGGCAGGAATTACTGGAACGTTGGAGTGGAAAAACAAACACTGATGAATGATACACCACAAAAATCTTCATCTTTTAGTTTTATTGTACATAGAAATAATAATAAAAAATGGGTAAATAGTGTCAAATTAATCAAAATTAATTCTAATTTAAATTTTAGATACACTTTCTAATTTAATAAACTTATAGAAACAAATGAACTTCATATAAAATAAACATAAAATTACTTAAAAAGCATTGAGACTACCTGCAAAAAATAAATTAAAATAAAAAACCTCAAAAGAGTTTGAAATTCAGTTTATGCTGTGGAATCAAAACTGATATTGAGAATTGTGAAACCATGATATTGTTACTGTGAAGTAAAATTGAGATTTCGGTCATATCGCCCATCCGTATTCTTTGCTAGATAGTAGAAAAGGTTCCCACAGTTTTACATACAGTATGAATTTTTTAATAGTGTTCACCACAAGTAATAAACAACATTGTAACCAGAAATAAGTATATAAATGGCTGCTATTTTGCATAGGTTTATTTGTAATTGCAAGAAAGAAAGAAAGAAAGAAAGAAAGGGCAGAGATGTGGTTAAGAATGAAACTTCAGTAGGCCTGTGTAGTTTCTTCATTCACTGTGACCTATCCCTGCACTGGATGGCCAATTTCACATGTATTTTGTGTATTTTCAAAATACAAAATACTGTATTTGTATTTAAATACATTTTTTCACACAGTATTTTGTATTTGTATTTAAATACAGTTTTCCACACAGTATTTTGTATTTTAAATACATTCCCATGTGTTTATGCCCATCTCTGAATCAAATTATTGAATTAAATTCCAGTTAGTTTTTAACATTAAAATGATGTTTAATTTAGTATAAACTAGTGTTAATCGAATCATCTGAACGGCTCACTAGAGTGATGGCATAATCTAAATAATAAGATACATTATTATCTAATAGATTATTTTCTCATTATAAAACGTTTGATGTACTCACCAAGAGTAATACTGTATTTTTTGTGTAAGATCATACTGCTGGTGTTGATCTCCACTTTATAATCTCCAGACTGATCTGTTCGGATGTTTGTGATGGTGAGGTCTCCGGTCTGAATATTCTCAACAGTGTTGCCCCATCTCGCGTCAGCGCGCTTTAATCCATTAACTTGCGCGAGACCATCGCCGGTTCCAAAGTTTATTAGTTTACATTTACTGCACGATTTTACCATCAACGATTAAACGAGTGTTGACAAACGATACATCAATCGAAAGGTCAAAGGCTCGAGCACTGAGATTTACGGCCATGATATCGTAGAGATAACATCATTTTACATCGTATCAAGAGTTCGCAATTATTCATGCAACATTAAAACAGGGAGTTCTGAACAGTTTGTCTCTATTGACGATGACAGATCAATTAAATCAGGCAAAAATCGGCGTAGAGTTCATGATTATTATCCGTGACACAAAATCAGTTTGACCTTTTAGTCCAAAAAGTGATCGTTTAAAACAAATATCGATGAATTCTTCTTTGCCTACGTAATGTTTCTTTTGAGAATGGAAATTCTTATCAATTATAAACTAAATTATTCACTGTTAGGGCGTTTTAATAGGAAAACATTATACAATTATGTTTGTTAGAGTCTTACGAAAAGAATAGCCCCGCCCCCAGCGTTCTCTGTGCAGCGCTGATTGGTCAGGGATTCAGAGCATTCCAACAGCGCCACCGACTGTTCTGACGTCCAAATATACACAGATAATATTGACTGCACACAGGCAGACCATGTAGTTTTAACACAGAGATGATTACAGTGATGAGACGAATAGTTAGTATTACACAATCAACCTGGCAGGTGTTCAAGCATTTAAGGTTCTGTTTAGTGATCATAATATTTGTATTCTGACCAAATACACATTCTGCAATTAATAGGCCACCAGTATCATTAACAGACCTGCAAAAATAATGACTGTATTCAAACAAGTTTCCTGATCAATCCTTTTGTCTGCCACGGACTAGAGGTGTCCGAAATCACATACTGCCAGAGCAGATACTACAAAATATCAAGAACTTTATGAGATTGTTAATTGTATGTTCTAAAACGTATGTGTGTATTATGAATACAGATTAAACATGCTACATCTGCCATGTTGGCATTGTCATATGTGACCCTGGACCACAAAACCAGTCTTATGTGTTTTTTTTATTTATTGAGATTTATACATCATATGAAAGCTGAATACATAATCTTTCCATCGATGTATGGTTTGTTAGGATAGGAAAATATTTGGCCGAGATACAGCTATTTGAAAATCTGGAATCTGAGGGTACAGAAAAATAGAAATCTTGAGAAAATCGCTTTTAAAGTTGTCCATTTCTATTGGCGATAGTGCTGCATCCATTCACAAAAATAAATGTTTTATATATTTAAGGTGGGAAATTTACAAAATATCTTCATGGAACATGATCTTTACTTAATATCCTAATGATTTTTGGCATAAAAGAAAAATCTATAGTTTTGACCCATACAATGTTTTTTTGGCTATTGCCACAAATATACCCGTGCAACATAAGACTGGTTTTGTGATCCAGGGTCACATATGACTTACGACAGCAGAGTTACTCTTCCCTGACATGTACACATTTTTCCTGCGGCCTCATGAGTTAGTAAAGTGTTTATGCGATGTGCACTTTAATATCATGGTGGGAGAAGTATGTCATCTAGGTATTCTTCGGCTATTACTTAATGAATACTGTGTATTTGGACATTTGACATGCTGGTTTTTTTTTTACATTCTATAGAGTAGGGAAGCTTTATTTTAACACAGTAACTGTCTTGCCACCCTGCTCCTGCAAAACTTATTGTCCTGCCCCAAACTCACTCAGTTAGTTACTATATCAGACTGATCTGGATACTCAAACAAAGATCAAGCAAGATAGTTATGTGATAAAAAGATGAGAATTTGAGAAGTGTGCTGTACTAATGCTACATTACAAGTTGTATAAGCACATGCTGTCAGCCAACATATATATTTTTTTTTTTTTTATGAAAAAAATCTTTTTGCTAGTCTTTATTGCTAGTCTTTATTGATCAACACATGTACAACTATTGATCAACACATGTACAACTAAGTTTAAAAGATTGATACAGAGCCAAAGATAAATGTTTGCAGACTGGAGACAGAGATATATTGCTTAGGGAAGAGTTCTGCACTGGGGTAAATGTGTACAGACTAAAGTCAGGTGATTGGATAAATAAATGGTGGTATATTACTGAATATGAGGAAGAGTAAAGAGATTTGAGAAGTGGAGAGAGAGATACTGGATGTCAGTAGAGACAGAGAGATGACAGGATGGGCAGTTTGCTGTATATCTGTAATAATGTAAAAGTGTCAATATATGAAGAGCAGATGACAAAAAAAAACAGTTTTAAAATGTGGGTGAAACGTTTGAGAAATAACTGACAACGGAAAAGCGTGAATGATGAACTAAAGCACTGCCAACATAAGAGTCATGTCTGTAACTTTTACCACTGTACTGTCAACGCACGACTGTTTCAGACAAAGTTCAACTATTTAAATGTTTATAATTTACAGATACAACAATTATGCTCAGTTGTAAATAATTTCATATTGTTTTTCATCTCAAATTAATTACCAGTTGCCATTTTGGTGTCACCAAGTGCCATTTTTCAATATTTACTTTCTATAAAAAGAAAATGTTTCATGAACCTTATTTTTAGTGGATTTACAATCAAATTTAAATTATAACTTATTCAGACTTGTGGCTTTAAATTGATTGATTTTTGAGTCGATCATAACACAGTTTCACATATTTATTATTTAAATATATTTTATTTAAATAAATTGATCATTACTTTACAAAATATTTAAGCCTCTCTCACTTTTAGTCTATAATGATATAACTGATTTTTTTTACTTGAATGACAAAGCCACATCTCTCATCTTTCTAAAGAGTCCTCAGTTACGCCTGTAGTCCAGAGTGTTCATGAACTGTGTCTGTTTTAGTCTGTGTATGTCAGGTTTGGGTTTAAGCTCAACTAGTGGGGGCGACTGTTAACAGGTTAAGTCAGCAATGAGGACGCCTCCAAACTTCCACAGTCTCTGATCATCTCTCTGTATATCAACACCAGTGTGTAGAGTGACATTTCCTTCCACCACTGATACTGACACCATATCATCTGTCACAGTAACAAACACATGAGGAGAAGAAACAGAATCAGATTAAAACAGATCAAGCTAATAACGCTACAGGTCTAGAAGACAGAGATGCTGAACATCTTTGACTCAGACTCTTCAGATTTGCTGCTCTTGCTTTTCTTTTTCTCTCTCTTTGTTGAATGTTGAACTGACATCTGAACCTCTGCCTAAATGCATGAAAACTATTTCAGAATCTGCACTTTATTTCTAGGTCAATAATCAAATGTAAGTAGTGACAGAACTTTTTACAAAATGACCTGAATTTGCAGACCATCAATGGACATCTCTGGATCTTTGCTTAGTGAGTGTTAAAGAAGAAACTATTTGTAAATGTTTTAATTCTTTTGATGATATGTTAGGGCGATTCTTTTCTTTTTGATAATGTTGTGCTGCTCATCTTGGCCAGGTCACTTCTGTAAAAGAGATTCTTAATCTAAGAAAGTTTTATCTGGTTAAATAAAGGGTAATAATAAAAAACAAGAGTAAATGAGTGTCATTGATCATGTGACTTTACAGACAGCGCCTGAAACTCAGCAGGCTTGTTCGACTTGAACCGGCGCTGCACAGACCGATCGGTGAATAACATCAAAGTACCACGAGAGCGAATAGAAACTGCTCCTTATGCTTTTGAATTGCTCTCGCGGTACTTTGATGTCATAAACTGATCGGTCTGTGCAGCGCCGGTTCAAGTCGAACAAGCTCAACATATTCTTAAGATCGTCTCAGATCAAATCTATTCATTGTGGAGCTTCATCCATCATCAGTCTTAATTAATGTCTCATAAAACACTGCATTGAATATTAATAAGCAGTGTCTACCTATAACAATAACCCTAATCTGTGTGAGCTTTGTTGCTGTTGTTTACCATCCCTTCATATCAAGTGGATACAGGAAGATTAAATAAATGAATTTAGATTCAACAAAACAGTCACAACAGTCACACAATAAAACTGTATATGGTCATGTATATGCCACTTGTTTCTTCTTTTTAAAGTTGTGAAAATAACTCTGGATTCCTCTTTGCTGTAAATCTCTGAAGAATAAATGTTATTGTTCTATCAATAGATAATATTTCCTTTTACATATTTCATTTTTACTCTCTTAACTTCATAGCTGCTTTTTTAATTCACTAAAACAACAACAGGTTTTGAAGAATAGACCTCTGATTATTCCACATAATCTAAACTGTTCTCAGAAAATGAATCTAGATTTTAATCCAGTTATCAGATTGTAAGACTTGAGTTACTCACCGCTGACAGTAACACTGAATATTTTGGATGTCCCAGTTGTGCCCTCGACCTGTAGTTTATAGAGTCCAGAGTCTGTGTTTTTGATGTTTGTGATGTTTAGAGATCCAGTCTGATGATCCAGCTTCAGTCTGTCTCTGAATCTCCCATTAGGAAAATCTGGTTTATTAATATCAGCTATCTTTGTATCATTAAAAAACCACTCAGCTGAATCACCTTCTGTTATTTTAGTGTGAGGGTTTAGAGTGACAGAATCTCCCTCTATCACTGACACTGTCACATCAACTTTCTCAACACCAAACACACCTGATGGGGGAAAAGATAAATAAAATGTTAATTCTTGATCAATCTTGGCATTTTTTCCAGTGCAGCAAATGTTAGAGTGATTTTACCCTGATACACAGTGTTTTTTCATTATTGTACTGAAGTGCTCTTTATGTGGCTGAAATAGAGACGGAGAATCCAGAACTAAATCTGAAAAGTTCATTTCCCCAATAATCATTTCAAATAACTATTTACCATAAAACACACTTTACATTTTATACACTAGCCTCATAAGGATATTGTTTTAAATGTTTTAAACACAAATTGTAAAAAGTATTTGGCTGTATGTGGAAGATCACATGCAACACTCAAACAAAACACACTAAATAAATAAGTAAATCAAATTAAAAGTGCAGCCTGGACGCACTGGATTAAAAAATACTGGATTAAAAAATGCAATGAACTAAAATCAATTGTTATTGTTAAAATGTTAAATGTTTCTTATACTGGAATAGCATTATTCCGATAATATATATCCATAAAGAATATTTTAAAGTTCTTCACAGATTTAGGGGAGACCAGAGAGTGTTGTAAATTGGGGTGAGCTCACACATCATCAGTTTAACAAATGAAGAACAGGAGTTTAATCACAGTCATACATGAACACCAGCATCCTCAGATGACAGTAGAAGTTGTGAGTCACAAAAAATATAGTCTAAAGAATTTACAGAATAAAAAAACAGGTTTAAGGTAAAAGTACAATTTCAGGAATGGATCAAAAATAGATTTGCAAATGTTTTGCAAGTGAAAAGGAAAAAAAAAACATTTAGGCTAACTTTATCTCCCATCTCATATTTGTTTCAAAGTTGTTATATATTTGTTACAAATTGTAGTAGCCTATTTTGAATTAAAATGTAACTTTTTTTACATTTTTAATCAAATTACTTTATATAACATAAAGGTGGAGTTTGTATTGCATAATATATAGAAAGGAAAACTCAGCTCAATAATTCAATCCAACCCCATAGGATCTGGCAGAAACAACAGAGCTCGTTGAGGCAAATAGTGATAATTATGAGCTTGATGAAGACATGCTACTAGTTTTCAATTTCTGGTGTACTATGGTGACAGAGAATACCTCAAATTAATAACGAAAACGTTTTTTAAGTAATCCATATTAATATATGTTTAGGGATATCTGACTGGATAAATGAAGTTATGAATGTGCACCTGCTGTTGGTCTTTTCTGAGCCGCACCCATAACCGACCGACAGGAAAGAGACACAGAGACACTTTAATGCCGATTTACTTGTGATTTTTATTTTGTATTCCGCTAAAACAGTAGCCAATATCCATGATCTTATTGTTATTATTATTATTATTATTCACACAAAAATAAAAAATAAAGTGTTTTGCAGAATATTACAGGTCGTCGGCGCCCTCTAGTGTTCACTACCAAATTAACACACACACACGCACATGCACGAACAAACTTACCCCCAAAAATACCCTTATTATAATGGCGTTGTCACTTTCACACTATGATTTATCACAACATCTATTTGTAGAAAAGTTATAACAGTTTTTTTTAAGAAACAGTGGTGATAGGCAAAACCCAGCAAGCAAGCGAATTACAAGCAAGCAAATTAGAAGTCTAGAGCAAATACGCATTTTCTGTTTCCGGTTTATATTGAAACCGAAAGTGTTGAATTAATGAAAATAAATGTGACTCACCGTCCACGAGCAATAAAGCCCAAAAAAAGAAGTAAAGGTTCCTCATACTGAAGTCGCTTCTGGCCGCATCCAAACTGAATGATGAAAGTGAAGCAGGATACGGATGGGCTCGTAGCAAACCGACCTGGTCACGTGATTTCTGCGAAAGAGTGAGTTACGTCATACTATTTCAAATCGGACCAAACGGTCTATCGTCCAAAGGAAAATAAATAAATAAATAAATAAATCGGCCGTCTCTGCTTTGGTGAGCGTCGTGAGGTCAACATCTGTAGCCTACGTCACTGATGGTGGTTTGTCTTAATGCAAGGCCTTTGAAAATATAAAAAATGTTGAATTATTTGAAATTTTAACCTAATATGTCATAACAATACACCAAAAATAAACAGAAGTGGTGTCCCACAATAAATTAATTTGCAAGCCATGCTCAGTTTTCCTGAAATATTTTTTAGGCCTATATTTAGTTTAATACTGTAATTACCATAAAGAACAAAGTCCTGCTATGGACTGGCCACTTGTCCAGGGTGTTTCCTCTGCCTGTGGCCCAAGATGCTGCAGACCCTAATGTGACCCAATATATAGGACAAGCAGTATGGAGATTTGATGAATTAATTGAAGAAAAATAATCCAGAATGTCACAACAAAGTGATGAATCCAATATTATACAATTAAATACCAAAATAAAGCAGTGTATAAACATAAGGGTCAGTTTGTGTCCGCTGAGACAGATCTACTGTCAAACATCAATGTGGTCTCTAGGAGAACTCAAAGTGACAAAACTAAAGTTCAGTCAATATAGAAGAGAAGAGAAGAAGAGAAGAAGAGAAAATAACCACACAAACAGAATTAAAGTGTTAACTTGAGTCAAGACAGTTCCTCTGTCCATTGAGCTTCTTTTGTGAGGTTTGGAAATGAGGGAGAGTATCTCTGTTATTCTCGAGATAGAGCCTATAACCTCAGAGAAGAGAAGATGCTGAAAATAAACCACAAGAACTGAGACCATATGCAAACATTATAGCTTCAGGGGCCCGTTCTTCGTACGTCGCTAACTCAGTTAGCTGGATTTGATTGTTGGCGATTTGGCATGATCTTGGATTGTTTGGTTCTTCGAAGCTCATCCTGGACTTGCTGTCATAGCAACAGGTGCGCAATCTTAAACCTGCTCGGGAGCAGGCTTATTTCATGTTAACAGGATTAGACTGTGCATGGCTTCATAAACGGATATGATACGGGAAGTCCAGCGCAGCGCGATAGTGCACTTTCTGATTGTCGTTTACATTATTAATTTGTTGGAAACGCATTTATTTTCGACTTGTCGGAGTCGGGCTTTAACTACAGCACAAACTGTTTCCATTGCCCTAAGATTATTTGCGAGTGGCTCTTTCCTTTACACTATTGGAGATGCGGAGAACTTGATGGAAAGTGCTGTCTGTCGTGTCATTCGGAGTTTACCTGGCACTTTTAGGTGTTTTAGTTTTTTTGTGGCATTTCCAAGCCACTTGAGACCCAATTAATTTTTTTTCTGCATTAAATTAAGTAGACCTATATAATCCAAACGGCTGGTATAGTAATTTCAACTGTTAAATATTTAGTGATCAATTGCTTTTACTTGTGAAGGTGAAAACTGCTGAACTTATTGTAAGATTATTTTGCCATGAGTTATTGATCACATTTGTTCATATAGTGTAGGTCATTGTAATGTCATTGTGTTTCCTCTTTTGTGCAGTTTTACACAATACACCAACACCTTTACCTGTTCCCAAAAAAACTGGTGGCTGAAATATGTGCAGTAAGTGGACTTTTTCTAACTTTACATCAAATGGGAAGAAAGTGCAACACTTTGTAATGCCCATTTGTTTCCATTGCACTGGACAGTGAAGAAACCCTCTCAGATGACTGTCCTTTGGAGGAAGTACTTGTAAGTGCATAAATAACTTTACTTAATTTATAGTTGTGTACATATTATTTCTGACTGCAATATTATAGTTGTGTACATATTATTTCTGACTGCAATATGAGTTGCAGGAAGAAAGGCCTACAGCACAAAGGTGGGCAGTGTAGTATAGCCTACTTTTACTTTTTATTTTTGTTGCATGAGGCTTGTGTTGACAGTTCTTTTTTTTTTATTTTATTTTTTTATTCTTTTTATCCAAACATGGGACAGGGTGATATCCATACCCTTTATAAATGGGAATCTACAACAGAAAATTGAGTAATTTGACCTGAAAAAAACTAATTAAGGGGAGAAATAGAACTTGACACCTTAAAGAAGAGAAAACTGGCACTAGATATTGAGTTGCTTCAAAAGGAACTTCAGAGTAAGTGCTAATACACTATTTCACACAGAGTACTATTGCTGACCTTGGATAACTATGTATCTTATTGCAGGCAAAAGATGACCATCACTGGATTTTCTTGACAAAGAATAATTTAAATAAAACTCAAGGAACTAAGCATGTTGTCTTGTCTTCTATTCATTTAATGAAGGTTTTTGTTTGTAAAAAAAAAAAATAATAATCAAAAATGGTGTTCCACAATTCTGTCGGTGGTGGTAATATTGTGGAGTATGGCACATGCAACAATAATGTCACAGGCCCTGTCAGGTGCAACCCTCAGACCCTTCAGACACTGAAATCTTTCCTTTAGTTGCCCGAAGGTCATTTCAATGCGTGCCCTTGTCCTGGCTAGAGCTGCACTGAAACGGGTTTGTGGTCCGGGGTTTGGGTCAGGGAATGGCGTCATGAAATACTGCCTGCAGGCATAGCCAGTCACCAAGCAGGATCGTGTCGTAAGCACCTGGAAAAAATGCAGTTTTGTTAGGCTCAGAACAATGTATGTAATACAGTGAGCTTGATATTAAATTTTGCCTTACCACGTTCAAATAATGTGCATAAATGTGACTCTCTGAAAATCCTGGAGTCATGCACAGAACCAGGTCATTTTGCTTCCACATTTGTGATGTAGAACATGGAGTCACACACCATCTAAGATATTTTTAATCAGTCAACTGCATACTTTTTGATGACATTACTTTTATGTATTATTTGATATATTACTAATCTGGAATATTAAGAATTGTAATAGTAATACCTGCACATTTAGCCTACACTGTGAAATCCCTTTCGGTTCACAAAATCCCCTTCATTGGGGCCTGGTGGGGCCTTGATGGGGACTTGTGTGCAGTCTATGGCACCAATCACGTTAGGGAAGCCTGGGGAACAAATACTGTAAGTCCTACTTTTTGGCATGATCTTCATTAACAAATATAATGTACCTGCAATGGCAAAAATAAATTCTGCTTCACAACCTGAACCTGTGGTCTTACAGGTGGTACCAGTGATTTCAGGCCCAAAAATATTTTATCACATTCATCTAATCTTTCCTAACGATCCGCTAGCTGCCCGCCCCATAAGCATGCCGTCAAAAAAATGCGTCTCTGTAGGCAGCCTAGGCTCTGAGATCTGCACACAAAAACAAATGGTTTAGCCAAACACTCAAAACCAAACCAAATAGTGTTCCAACCAATTTGGTTTTGAGTGTTTGGCTAAACCATTTGTTTTTGTGAGCAGATCTCAGAGCCTAGGCTGCCTATAGAGACGCGTTTTTTTGACGGCATGCTTATGGGGCGGACAACTAGCGGATCGTTAGGAAAGATTAGATGAATGTGATAAAAATATTTTTGGGCCTGAAATCACTGATACCACCTTTAAGTGGCTTGGAAATACCACAAACCCCCCTAAAAATTGCTTGAGTGCCAGATAAACTTTGCGAATGGCACAAAAGACAGCATTTTCCCCCAAGTTTTCTGCATCTCCAATAGTGTAAAGGAAAGTGCCACTCGCAAAGAATCTCAATGCAATACAAACAGTTTGTGCCATTGTTAAAGCCCGACTCCGACGAGTCAAACATTTAACGTGTGTTTCCAACAAATTAATAATGTATATGACACCCTCACGAGAAAAACGATAGCCTATCTCTCAATAAGTAGATTATCGCGCTGCGCTAAAGGATCCTGTCTATCTCGCAAAACGCGATTAATTCGCAAAAAATAATTAAATTATATTAAATTAAATTAATTAATTTGATTAGTTCGAAAAGCTCTTCGAATTATTCTGGCACCTTCAGCAACAGGTTCTTGTTGTAAAAACGGACAAGACATGGCTGCGAAAGACTTCCCGTATCACCTCCGCTTATAAAGCCGGGATCTAATCCTGTTAACATGAAATAAGCCCTCGCGAGCAGGTTTAAGATTGCGCACATTGCTATGACAGCAAGTCCAGGATGAGCGTAGAAGAACCAAACAATCCAAGATCATGCCAAATCACCAACAATCAAATCCAGCTAACTGAGTTAGCGACGTACGAAGAACGGGCCCCAGAAATCCGTTTAAGATTATTTACATCCAATGGGTAGGCTACACAATCTTTATCTTAAAACAACTCTAAACATGATTAGGCTGCAGGTCTATTTTTGACTATTAGAACCTAAAGGGATAAAAAAAAAGTGAAATTAGAAGTAAAATGAAGAACTGAAAAAGACCTCACATGATATTTTTTTATGAATTTTCACAGGATGTGTGGGTTTGTATATTTAGTGTGTATGAAGGGTGTTGTCTTCATCCACAGTTTACTTTTTTGGAAAACTAGAATTGTTGCGCACAGGTTTTTGAGTAATATTTTTATTATAGCTAATAATTATTAATAATAATATAGGCCTATATTTGTTTATATCTAAAGTGTCCTGTATTACCAGCTTCTATGCTGCACAATTACAGTTGGATGCAAACTTTATTTATTATCAAACTATTATTTACAATGCCAGGTTTATTAACCTACTTGTTTACCAAAAGAAGTTGAATGAACTAGGTGCATTTCTTTAAGAAGAACCTCTCTGAAATTCTCATTGGTTGAACAGATGCTACGTCACCACGTGCTGCACACTAGTTCACGCCCACAGGCGCGCGCACACTTATTGGTGGCGTGCAGAGTGCTGGAGTATGAAGCGATTCTGTTAAACATCAGCTTAACAACAACAACAGATAATTATAACATAATCTATATAACATAGAACATATTAATTATAAAATAATATCACATTGTCGGACTTGTAATGTGACAATCTGAGAACCTACGAAAATGATCCGCACATTTGTTTTGCTCGTTTTGTTATGTCTGGTTGGTAAGTTAGGCTGTAGCCTAAATCTATTTTTCATGATAATAGTGTTATCACAGTAACTACCGGGTAGGCTACCATTTTTATTTTATTTCATTTTTTTAGTAGCCTACATAGCCTAAGCTACTACACACAACGGTAAGGATATTTCCATGATTTAAATATTTAAGCCGTTTAATCTCGTTCTGCAGGTGTTTTTCAGGTTGAATCACATGAAGTTCAGTCAGTAATGCTGGGAGACTCTGTCACTCTGGACTCGAAAGTTTCTGAAGTACAGTTGACGGAGGAGATCGTTTGGAGGTTTGACAACAGTCGCATAGTTTACACAATTAAGGGCAACCCAAAGTACGATGATGAGAGATTCAAAGACAGACTGAAGCTGGAGAGAAACGGATCTCTCACCATCAACGACACCAGAACCACAGACACTGGAATCTATAAATTTAGGACCCTTATCAATAACAGAGAGTCAATAAAGACGTTCAGTGTTACTGTTTACGGTAGGTGTTGTTTAATTAATATGTAGCCTAATGTTCTTTGTAAATGACACTAAATTGTTCTCAAAATTAGACTATATTGTTTTTTTTATAAATGGTTGGTTTTTATATTGGACATTACATCTACATATACTTTTTAGGCTGTAGCCTACTCCTGTACGGCTAAAACAATTGTTTAATTTCAATTGGCCAGACAAGAAGGTGATATTCATGATTTGACCACCAGATGGCCACAACGTAGGCTACACCTTATTGAAAAGCTTCGCGTAATGAAAACTTTTACGACACAGTCATTCACTTGTCTCGTTTGGAGACACAAGGGGCTTTCTCGCACTGGAGGAACGTTTTTATAATTCCTACAACTATTGGCGGAAGTTACGGCGTTTTGGCATGTTAGTCGCACAGCAGTAACTGGGTATTCAGTATCTTTTCAGTATCCTTCTGCAGACGCACAGCACCAGCCTCAGACCGGAAGCATGACGAAATGTCACATTAATAATCAGGCGCAAGGCGGTAGTGCAGCTTCAATCAACAGGCACATTTTTTTATTCAGATAATTCAACATGCATATAAAAAAGATAGCTATAACAGACCTTCAGTGCAAAAACCCACAAAGAAACAAATACAAATTGTTGAAAATAAATAAATAAATAAAATATAAGAAAACAAAACCAACAGTGAGATGTCTTTATTTCTGCCAAGATGTGGTGAACTAATTTATGAATTGGGTGTTTATCTGCTTAAAATCGGTATTCTGTATCTTTTATTGTTTATGATACAGTTATCAAATACAGAAAGGTAGATCTACTTGGCAATAAATATGAGTAATCAATCAAACATCATTGAAAAGTAAAGTAGAATTAGGTGTAACTAACCCAAACAATATTTCTTTAATTTCTGTAATTTTTCTGTCATGATAAAAATAGCCTATTAAATCGACACACTTAGTTCTCATTTTATTGATCAGGGAACACACACAGAAGCTCAACCGAACCTGCTTGATGCGCAAAAACAATCTACATCTGGATCACCTTCTACACAAATTCATACTATATATAGAACATACTTTTTTAGCGGTTGTGAAGTAATTACTTATTCAAAGTACTCAAGAGAGTATGACATTTAGGTTGCAGCCACGTTCTTGTGGACTTAAAAATGGCTGCCGTGTCCGTTAAGTCCATGAGACCGTAGGGTGTTCCATTTGTCATTTTATGCTTCAAAAGGGTGCTCGCGAGCCTTAGTGGTCGATATGCGCCCTCAATGCACACTTTTGTGTGTTAACTGATGTGTGCGTTGATGAATAAAAGCCCAAATTCAATCTGTTCATCATACAAAGCCATCTTGTCTTATTTAAAAGTATTGTCGTTAAATATTGTAGATATAAATCCATTTAAAATGTGTATACATAGCTCATCTAATAAAACAAAAATTATGCGTGTAATTAGCGCTATACTCTATTAAGACAGTATAAGCACACCTCACTTCCGGCCTGTGGCTGCTGGCCTAAAACTACTAGTCTGAAACTTAATTCAGCGCTGATGAAGGATGAAGATGTGCTGTTTTGTAAGGCTCCAGGAACCCCTGCATTTATTTTTGTTATTTCATGTTTTGCAGCTCCAGTACCCATTCCTGTCATCAGCAGTGTCATTTCACAGTGTTCTTCATCATCAGAGAGTTCATCAAGCCCAACATGTGTGCTGCGGTGTTCAGTGATGGATGTGTTCAGGGTTAATCTCTCCTGGTACAAAGGAATCAGTGTATTGTCCAGCATCAGTGTGTCTGATCTCAGCATCAGTCTCTCTCTTCCTCTGGAGGTGGAATATCAGGATAACAACACTTACAGCTGTGTGGTGAACAATCCTCTCAGCAACCAGACCAAACACGTCTGCATTACCGATCTCTGTCAGTTGTGTTCAGGTACATTAGCGGTGATGTTATTTATTTACTCAACCAATCTCTGTCACAGTACATTAATATTATATTAGTTTATATTTACTGAGTCAAAAAATCTTTTTCTGTGTTTAAGTTCTCTCTTCAGATGAAGTCCATGATTTTGTAGGGACTGAAGCTGTGATCCGATTGGTCGTCACTGCTCTGATGGGCATGGCTGCTGTGGCTGCGTTTATTGTGCTGGTTTATGACATCAGATTAAGAAGAGTTGAACTGGAGAGACATCAGACCCACAGTGCTGGATCTGATACTTCTTTTTGATTCTTGATGATTTTTTTTTTTTACTTTTTTTTTCTTTTCTTTTTTTCAATTTTGCATTTTTCATGACTTTTTGCATGATGACAAAAATAAAAAATAAATGGATGCAGCATTTTTAAATGCTATGTTTAAAATACCAAAATTGAAATAGAGCTGTAAGCATGCTGTGCTTAAAATAAAATACTGATCTTAGATTTTTGTGTATGATGTTTTTTTTTTTTTTTTTTTTTTTTTTTGGGTCAAATTAGAAATTGTGTTCACCTGTAGCTCTATAGCTCTACTGGAACCGTACAGAGAAGTAAAACTTGATTTTAAAACAGACATTTATGAGCACATGTCCCAACTTGGTGATGGGCGAGTTTGTCCCTATATTACCCATTTGAAAAAAAAAAAAAAAAACGCCCTCATTGTTGTCTATTATGGTAATGCCACTGCTTTTGATTGTCCCTTAGTTAATTATGACTAAATAAAATGTAGTGAATTTAAAATTTAAGTATTTAAATAAGATCACATTTTTGGAAGAAGCTGAAGACCATACATTTTTAAATAAAGTAAAAGTAAGTAGGGCCCACAATCCCCTAAACTGGGACCTCATACATTCCACTGGAAATAAAAGCAACATGATGTATCAGTTCATGTTCAGTCACTCCATAAGCTTCATCTGCAAGACAAGCGCATCTGAGGTCTGAGTAAAAAAACTCTGACTGAATGCAGTGTTGTTAAAAATACTAAATGTAAATACAAATAGTTAACAAAAATGCACAACTGTTATTCCCCAGGGGGAAAAATTATATCAATATTTTTTCATTCAATATCAAAGAAGAATGCAGAATGTCATGACGAATTGATGAATTAAATACTAGTAGGGAATAAACACAAAGTGTGAACTTTAAAGTCTCACTTAATACATGATGAAACATTAAGGTCAGTTTGTGTCTGCTGAGAGACTGTCAAACATCTACAGGATGTGGTCTGGAACTCGAGACAAAAAATATATGAAATGTGACGTGAAAATAACAACACAAGCAAATAATTAATGTGTAAACTTGTATCAAGTCAGTTCTTCATTGTACTCTATTCAGTGTATGTATGTCGTGAGGTTTGGAAATGAACGAGAGGTTTTGTTAATGCTGTAGTTCCTTATAGACACAGTCTGTAACCGCAGAGAAGAGAAGATGTTGAAATAACCACAAGAACTAAGACCATCTGCAGTCTTCATTACATTTAGATCAGAGAACAGATATCCATTTAAGATTATTGCATTTAATGACACATAATCTTTAAATATCCCCTCAAAACAGAAAAAGTAAAAAAAAAAAGAAGTGTATTTCACCCTCATGCAAGAAACATTGTTTCCACAGAATGCTTTAGAAACTTTAGCAGCTCAAGTTCAGAGTCAAAGTGAAACCAGTTTATTTCAGGTTAGTTTAGTGTCAGACTGACCCAAATGAATGTGGTTTCTGTAGAGTGGACAAACGTCTCGGTTACGTATGTAACCCTCGTTCCCTGAGTAGGGAACGGAGACGTTACGTCGGATGACGACGAATGGGGTTTCGCTTAGAAATCCTATCATTTTCGAGTATATAAAACGAGCCAATGGCAATGAAATGCCATGGGTCTGCGGAATTTGCATAGCGTAACTCCGCCCCACCCTGGGGGTATATAAGGAAGTGCGCTGGCAACATGCAGATATGTCTTCGCTGAGGAGCCGAGACTGAACTCAGGCGTTACAGCGGAAGTGGCAGGAAGACGTAACCGAGACGTTCCTTTTCGTTGTCACTCCGAGTTACGTCGGATGACGACGAATGGGGTTCCCAGTGTAATCACGTCACCTCTCGACTGTCTTCCAGTGCCCTGCGTAAGTCTGAGCTCCCTGTCGTGAGACTAGCACAGACGAAGGAGTCCTACTTAACACAGGAATACCAAGGTACACTGGGAAGCATATCCAGTGGAAATATGCAATCATGCCCAACCCGAAGGGGGGGACTTGGAATACACATACGACCCCGAAGGGCTGCATACGGAATAACACTGGGGTGTCCAGCCGCAGGTGGAATATTTCAACCCCAAGGGTGGCAAGGTGGCTTGCCAAGGGAAAGACACATGCTCAAAGAGGCTTACAGTGGAATACACATGTGGGGGTCGCCCGGATGGGGAACCATGCACATGGAGGCACCTAGCCAAGCGCAAAGCTGCCGGTGGCATAACTCTGGCGTTGACGTCGTCAGTGCTGGAGGAGACTCAGGGCTTATCAGGCTCACCTGAGGAAAATATCGCACGCATCCCATCCGTGGAGAGGAATGGCGAGCAAGCGAAGACACCTGAGCAGAATCTCTTACCGGCTAGTTGAAGCGAGTACATGAGAAGAAACTGGCTCCACTCGGAGATTATAGAATCTCGCGAATGTGTTAGGTATCGCCCAGCCTGCAGCTCTGCAGATGTCTGTTAGCGAGGCGCCATGCGCTAGGGCCCAAGAGGATGCCACACTCCGGGTGGAGTGGGCCGTCACACCAAGGGGGCATGGTCGACCTTGCTGCTGGTATGCTAAAGCAATGGCGTCCACTATCCAGTGAGACAACCTTTGCTTGGAGAGAGCCTTTCCCTTCAGCTTCCCACCATGACAGACAAAGAGCTGGTCTGAGGTCCTGAAACACTGCGTTCTGTCTACGTAAGCACGGAGTGCGCGTACTGGACAGAGCAGTGCCAAGGCAGGGTCTGCCTCCTCCAAAGGCAGCGCTTGCAGGTTCACCACCTGGTCTCGAAAGGGTGTGGTGGGAAACTTGGGCACATATCCGGGCCGGGGTCTCAGGATCACGTGAGAGTTAGCCGGTCCGAATTCCAGGCACGCTTCGTCAACCAAAAATGCCTGCAGGTCCCCTACCCTCTTGATGGAGGCCAATGCAACCAGGAGCGCTGTCTTCATTGACAGGAACTTAAGCTCCACTGATTGCAGAGGCTCAAAGGGAGCACTCTGCAGGGCAGTTAAAACCACTGAGAGGTCCCAAGAGGGTACGAGGGGAGGACGAGGAGGATTCAGTCTCCTGGCTCCCCTCAGGAACCTGACGATCAGGTCGTGCTTTCCTAAGGACTCACCATCAACTGCGTCGTGATGTGCAGCAATGGCGACAAAATACACTTTCAGGGTGGAGGGAGACAGCCTTCGCTCCAACCCTTCTTGCAGGAAGGAAAGCACAACACTGATAAGGCATTTCGTGGGTTCTAGAATTTTAGAAGAACACCAGTTGACGAAGAGGTTCCACTTTAACGCATAGGCATGTCTCGTGGACAATGCTCTAGCGGAAGTGATGGTAGCCACCACCGCTGGTGGTAGGGTACTCAAACCTGCCTCATCCCGTCCAGGAGCCACACGTGGAGGTTCCAAAGATCGGGACATGGGTGCCATAAGGTGCCCCGTCCCTGAGAAAGCAGGTCCTTCCTCAGAGGAATTGGCCAGGGAGGTGCTGTCGCGAGGAGTACTAGTTCTGAGAACCAGGTGCGGTTGGGCCAATACGGGGCAACCAAAATTACCTGCTCCTCGTCCTCCCTGATCTTGCGCAAGGTCTGCGCAAGAAGGCTCACTGGGGGAAACGCATACTTGTGGAGGCCCCGCGGCCAGCTGTGCGCCAGTGCATCCGTGCCGAGCGTGCCCTCGGTCAGGGAATAATACAGGTCGCAGTGGGACGAGTCGTGGGAGGCAAACAGGTCTACCTGTGCATCCCCGAACTGATCCCAAATCAGCTGAACCGTCTGGGGATGGAGTCGCCAATCTCCAGCGAGAGGCCGAAGCCGAGACAGCTCGTCGGCCGCCTGGTTCAGGTCTCCCGGGATATAAATGGCACGAAGCGACCTCAGATGCTTCTGACTCCATATGAGGAGGTGGTGGGCGAGTTGTGACATACGGCGGGAGCGCAGACCACCTTGACGGTTGATGTACGCTACAGTCGCGGTATTGTCCGATCGGACCAGTACGTGTTGACCCCTGAGCAACGCATGGAAGCGGTGCAGGGCAAGATGTACAGCCAACAATTCGAGGCAATTGACATGCCAAAGGCGCTGGGGTCCTGTCCAGGAGCCCGCGGCAGCATGTCCATTGCACATGCCGCCCCAGCCCGTGGTGGAGGCATCTGTTGACACAACAACATGCCTGGACACTCGTTCCAAGGGCACTCCGGCCCGAAGAAAACTGAGGTTCAACCACGGGGTGAAGGTCTGATGGCAGGTCGGAGTCACTGGAACTCGGAGCGTGCCGTAGTGCCATGCCCACCTCGGGACTCGATCGCGAAGCCAAAGCTGAAGTGGTCTCATATGAAGCAACCCGAGCGGCGTGACAGCCGCTGCGGATGCCATATGCCCCAGGAGCCTCTGAATTAGTTTCAGTGGGACCACACTCTTGCCCTCGAACTGACGAAGGCAAGTCAGCAGTGATTGCGTGCGCTCGCTCGTAAGCTGCGTGCACATGGCGACCGAGTCGATCTCCATACCGAGAAAAGAGATCCTCTGCACAGGGCAGAGTTTGCTCTTCTCCCAGTTGACCCGAAGGCCCAGACGAGCTAGGTGCCGGAGCACAAGGTCCCTGTGTTCGCAAACCTGGTCTCGAGAGTGAGCTAGGATCAGCCAGTCGTCGAGATAGTTCAGGATGCGAACCCCGTGTTCCCGAATGGGAACAAGGGCTACCTCGACGACCTTCGTAAAGACGCGAGGAGACAGGGCTAGCCCGAAAGGGAGAACCACGTACTGGTATGCCTGCCCCTTGAAAGCAAACCGTAGAAACGGTCTGTGTCGAGGAAGAATGGAGACATGAAAGTAGGCGTCCTTCAGGTCGATCGCTGCAAACCAATCCTGCGGCCGTATGCACTCGAAAATGCGCTTGGCCGTGAGCATCTTGAACGGCATCCTGTGAAGGAAGCGGTTCAAGACGCGCAAGTCGAGGATTGGCCGTAACCCACCGGATTTTCGGTACAATGAAGTAAGGGCTGTAAAAGCCGGACCTCATTTCGGCTGGAGGGACAGTCTCGATCGCACCCTTCGCCAGTAAGGTAGCGACCTCCGCTCTCATAACCGGGGCATTGCCACCGACCATAGTGAAGCGGACTCCCCTGAAGCGGGGAGGAGACTGCGCGAACTGAATCGCGTAGCCGAGCCTGATGGTCCTCGCGACCCAGCGGGACAGCCTGGGAAGCTCTAACCAGGCTTCCAGGAACTGTACCAGCGGGGTCATACGGACCACAGACATACCCTCGGTGGTGCAGCGAAGCGGAATGACCGGCCCAGGCGTGGGTGGCATAGCGGCCCGGTGCGGGGGCACGGTCATTAGCCGCGTCCTGCCAGAGGAGGCCAGGGGAGAACCAGCGTCCCACTGGGGCGTGCTCTGGCAGGGAACTGGCGACAGAGGGGGACGAGAGTGGCGAGGCTCGTGAGCGGCGCGCACTGTCATCCGGACACTCTGTGTGCTCAGAGATGGGGGAGTGAGTTCTTTCTTTGACCACAAAAGGGTGCTGCCCGTCGTGGGACGAGCAGCGGGGTGGGAAAAACCAAGGATTCCACCGGGGGAAGGAGCGGCCCTGCTACCGGCTCCTGGGAAGAACTCAACGCCATCTCTGAGCAGCCCGTCTCAGGAACGCCGCTTGGCCTGGCGTTTAGCGGGGCACGGGGCGGGAGAGGGCTGTGGCGCCTTCCTACGGCGTCCTCCACGACGCGACCCGGATGGAGGCTGCTGCTGGGGCCGTGCGGGAGGGGCGGGAGTCGTAGAAGGGCGCCCTCGGCGGCGAGCAGACTGAGGCACCTGTGCCGACGGCTGGGTGGAGGCAGCAGCTGGCTGTCGGGGCAGGACATGTCTGAGAGCCTCAGTCTGCTTCTGGGCGGTCGAGAACTGCTGGGCAAAGTCCTCAACCGCTCCGCCGAAAAGGCCAGCCTGGGATATGGGAGTGTCGAGGAACCGGGTCCGCTCGGCCTCACGCATATCGGCCAGGTTGAGCCACAGACGTCTCTCCTGGACCACGCAAGTTGACATCACCTGACCCAGGGAGCGTGCGGTCACCTTCGTCGCTCGGAGAGCAAGGTCGGTGGCGGCACGCAGCTCATCAAAGAGCGCTAGGTCAGTCCTCCCCTCGTGCATGTCACGCAACATCTGGGCCTGGTAGACCTGGAGTGTCGCCATGGCATGCAGTGAGGAGGCCGCCAGCCCCGCAGCTCTATAGGCCTTCGCCACAAGCGTGGAAGAGAACCTACAGGCTTTGGAGGGGTGCTTTGGGTCACCACGGGAAGAAGCACTCTGAGGACACAGCTGCATCGCAACAGAGCGTTCAACCTGGGGAACCCCAGTGTACCCTTTGGCGGCCGCCTGATTGAGAGGAGGCAGAGCGGAGGAGGTAGCCGAGCGATCACAAGAAGACAATGGTGCCTTCCAGGACCTCGAGACCTCCTCATGCACGTCCGGGAAGAAAGGCATTGGGGACGCGCGCTGACGAGGATCAGTGGCGGCACCCAAAAACCAATCGTCCAGCCGCGAGCGCACCGGACCAGGTGGCGGGGACCACTCAAGCCCAATGGCCGCGGCTGCCCGGGAAAGCATGGCAGTCATCTCGGGATCAGACTCGGGCAATGCTGGCACACCCGAAGGTTTCTCCACAAATGCTGAAGCGACCAGGGAGAGAACACACAAACACTGGCAAATCACTGCACAGATAAGCAGGGAATGTGCACTCGCTGGAACTCGCTGTCACACCAACACTTGGAGAGAGGCTCGTCTCGAAGAGAAATGAAGAGATGAATCTCAGGATTGGCTGTGGAGTGAAGTACATCAACTTGGCTCCGAAGCGAAAACATATCTGCATGTTGCCAGCACACTTCCTTATATACCCCCAGGGTGGGGCGGAGTTACGCTATGCAAATTCGCAGACCCATGGCATTTCATTGCCATTGGCTCGTTTTATATACTCGAAGATGATAGGATTTCTAAGCGAAACCCCATTCGTCGTCATCCGACGTAACTCGGAGTGACAACGAAAGGGAACGTCTTGCTCCTGTTTACTATGGTGTGTGTGCGGTTGACTGATGGGTAAACGGGCAAAGGCATTATTTTCCATTAAAGGTGCATTAAGCAACGCTGAGATAGATAAAGATAAACGCCACAGCCAGCATTCCCATGTGGGTTTTTGATGGGCTGTCACTTGGGCCCTGCAGGAAAACTCAAATGGGGCCCAGAGAAATGTGTCCACATGGATATGCATATGTTAGCTCGGAGACATGATGGGACACAGTGGGCTCTAATTGAAGCCCTTTTAGGTTTTCATTATGGGCTCATTTGGCTCCCAAATGGGTGCTAGCGGTTTATCTGCGGTAGTTCGGCTGCCTTCATTAAGTTTGTCTGACGTTACTGAATTAAAAAATCTTTCAAAATTTTCCAATAATATAAAAGCAACAGTAAAACTTGGTTCATATAAAATGAAATATACACATCTTATATTGATAAAGAGTTTATATCCCTTGACACGCAGCTGATAGTGTTTAAGTGTGAGTGAGGGACGACCATTTTTTTTTTTCTCAAATGAGAAGCCGGGATTGGAGGGAAGGCACACGCTAATCATTTTGGCTCGTGGGGAAGGTGATGCAACTGCTTTCCTTTTGAGCACTTTTTTTTTTTGTAGATACGCCTACATAAAAAAAAAAGAATTATTATATTAAATTATTATATAATCATATAAACCAAATGAAATACTTAAAGGTGCAGTAGGTGATCTGGGAAATGTTAACTTTAGTCTGCAAGCATTGAAAGCATATGATCCCACCTTTACTATAAATGTCCAAAGCCACACCTCCTCCAAAACACATGAACGCACTCAGACCAGTGAGGTGACCACAGACAACGTTATTGGATTACATCATGTGTCATTCACCGGTGAGAAAACTTTACAGTAGAACAGTGAGTAACAGGACTACAATAATGAACATAAACAACTGTTTGCCTGCCATATTTGCTCTGTCTGTGCACTATAGCGTACGTTAACACACTGATGACATATGATGTCTGTGTGAACAGGCTGTGCACAGTGCAAACACACGTTGACTGACAGGGAACACAATCCGACCAAATGAAATGATTGAACAAACATTTTATGGTCCTACACCTTCCCCTGCGCAGTGGTTTGCAAACACACATTGACTCACAGGGAACACAATCCGACATTTTATGGTCCCACATCTTCCACAGACGATATATATTTATAAAAATACATTTAGACTGCTTAATTGCTATCGGTATATGAGGAGATTTTCAATCAGCCAATCACAAATTTTCTGTAGAGAATGTTGAATATTTTATTATTTAGAAAATAAGTAATTTAGCTATATATTTGTACACTATTATTCCCTCTGTGTGTGTGTCTTTGGTTTGACTTTTTGGGGTCTTAAAGAAAGGTCAGAATGCTGATGCAACAAATTATTCTATTTTAGTATGTCACATGGTACAAGATATTTCTTAACATATCTATAGGATGTATTACCATCTTTGGAAGGGATGTGGGTATATATGTAAAGCTGACCACTGTTCTGGAGCGACTTTCTGTAGGAAAATGTAAATCTGTTGAGTGATTTGATGAGTTACTAATCAATATTTATGCTTCTAAATATCAAATGATTTGAATGAATTCATCAAGCTTCTGAGATTTACTAGTTAAAAAGTTACATGTGAGAAAATCATGTGTTAAAAACCTAATTTACTCTTCTAGCTGACCCTGACAGCCGAGGTCACTCTGGTCACTCAGGCCTGTTGCCTACGCATCGATTCTTCGTTAAAACATTCGCTTTACTTTTCATCTTCAATCACAAGAGAATAATGATGAATATTGTCTGAACCTCTTACTGAGAGAAAGTACATGTTATCAGTATGTTTGACCTTGAAGAAGCTGTGTGTGTGTGTGTGTGTGTGTGTGTGTGTGTGTGTGTGTGTGTGTGTGTGTGTGTCAGCACTCTTTTGTTACAGGATGTTCTGAGGTGAACTACTGTCACGCAGGGGAAGTAAACTGACCATCTGCATCCAGATCATCGATGGAGATATTCTTCTGACTCACAGCCCATGTGGACATTTTCTGTTTATCTGTGCCTTAACCAATCAGAATCATTCACCAGACGTGATGATGTAGTTTAGTGACCTATGTGAGAGTATAATTCCTGTTGTATTAAGTGTGTATGGCAGAGCGGCCTATGAACTCCTTGAGTGTTGAAGCTGACTTCTGCTGATGAAACTGCAAACTATTCTTCAGTAAAAAAATCCTTCAATTGATGCATCTCTTGACTCCTGATCTTCAGTCATCATAACTGGTCTTACATTTATTTTTTTAGGTATTCATTACATTATATAGTTCAGTGTTAGTCTGATGCCAGTCAGATCCCATTTAGTTAAATAAAAAAAAAGGTAGATAAAATAACAAATGAGTAACTTCTACTGATAAGACACTTTTTGCCTTGGTCAATTTCAGCAACTTGCAATCCATCCACCCAGTTCACTCTGACACCATATAATAGTCTTAGTTTTATTGATTGGCTTTATTGTGTAATTGCACATAGATCCATGTATGAACATACTAATGGAACAGAAATTACACTTTACACTTGTAAGATCAGTCACAAATCCCCATGCAACTAATCGTAAAATTACACTATAAGAAACACCAGTTTCAGATTACTTATGATATATGAGCTTTACAAATACCTGTGATACAGAAAAACTATAATGGAAAGGATACAGATTTAAGACAAGATTAGGAAGTCCGGGCAACAAACAGTAGTCCACAATAAAATCAATAAAATATATATATATTAATCAGGGATTCATAAAATCACATTGTCTTTTGCATTTGATTTTGAAATATTAATCAATACAGTAAAATCATATAAAACAGCAGTATATCTGTACTCGTGTCCACATGGGTCTCAAATAATCACTTAGAATTCAGCTCATATTTATAAGATTTCAGATTCACATTCACATCGTCAGTTCATAAAACAGAAAACACTGTCATACCATACTTGTGTTCTAGTAATCAAGCACACAGCAAAAAATAAAATAAAAATACATTAAGCATGATTTATATGTCACTAACATATAGGCTACATAAAAAAAAAAAAAAACGGATTTTTGGTGTGTATTTTACAAACTATAAATGTATTGTTTGCTATACCTAAAATAAACACTATGTGGTTGAAAACACTGAATAGTTGTGATATATGACAGCGCTGAGCGTCAGTCATGGCTCAGCCCCAGCCAAATTGCGAAAGCACATTTGAATTTAGCAGTTGATCATGTGATGCACTTCATGTGTCATAGAACTGAAGAAAAGCTCTCGGGAGCATGCGTAAACATCACATCCTTTGGATTTTGCATAAGGCATTTGTCAATTAGGCTAAAAGAAAATTTTTACATATATCTACACTGATCAGTATGTCATGCAAAGCACATGTTTACATTGTTACAGATTATTACAGGTTAATTCTCCTCATTATTTATCCTGATCCTGAGTTTGATTCACTTTATCTTCACTGAAACCTGATATAAAAACACAGAAACATTCACAGTAAAAACACCAAGTTAAAAAATGAAAATAGTAAAGAATAAATAGTGTTGATAACAATGATGATAATTTTATGTTCTCCTGCATTACATTGTTTCTGTTTATTAGCCTGTACCATAATGTATTACACATATATGTTGTATGTTGTGATTTGTAAATGTTAATTTAAATTATTCTTTGTTCTTTAGTCTTTTATTTCTGAAATGATGCTAATTAATGGAGAGTGACATCAACACTGACAGTTTGATTCAATGGATATAAAAGGTCTTATTGACCACTGGCTCAGGAGTCAATAAAAATGTGTTCAATTAAACAATCAGTGGTGTCCAATTAATGGGGTAAATGACTAAATGTTAAATGGATAAAATATACAGCAGCATTGTGTTCTTTGATCAAAACAGCACCAGATCAGCTCTATTTGTGTTAATGGCTGTTCTGTCTAAAGTAAAGCAGCACACAATCAGTGCTGTGTTTAATATTTCTGTATTAATGTTGTTTCTTTGTCAAGTTGTTTGCATGTAATACTTACACCTTTGCCTTGGTTACTTATACTTCTTGCAGTAAAAAAACAGTTACAGCCCAAACCATCAGAGCAACACTGGCACCAGATATTCCTGAAACAGCAGCTGACCGACCTGATACTGTAATGATAAAGACAGACATTAGTGTGAATGTGTCTGATCTATAACACACACTATAAACATCAGCACTATATAACCTGAGTGTAGATCTGATACTGTAATGATAAAGACAGACATTAGTGTGAGTGTGTCTGATCTATAACACACACTATAAACATCAGCACTATATAACCTGAGTGTAGATCTGATACTGTAATGATGAAGACAGACATTAGTGTGAGTGTGTCTGATCTATAACACACACTATAAACATCAGCACTATATAACCTGAGTGTAGATCTGATACTGTAATGATGAAGACAGACATTAGTGTGAGTGTGTCTGATCTATAACACACACTATAAACATCAGCACTATATAACCTGAGTGTAGATCTGATACTGTAATGATAAAGACAGACATTAGTGTGAGTGTGTCTGATCTATAACACACACTATAAACATCAGCACTATATAACCTGAGTGTAGATCTGATACTGTAATGATGAAGACAGACATTAGTGTGAGTGTGTCTGATCTATAACACACACTATAAACATCAGCACTATATAACCTGAGTGTAGATCTGATACTGTAATGATAAAGACAGACATTAGTGTGAGTGTGTCTGATCTATAACACACACTATAAACATCAGCACTATATAACCTGAGTGTAGATCTGATACTGTAATGATAAAGACAGACATTAGTGTGAGTGTGTCTGATCTATAACACACACTATAAACATCAGCACTATATAACCTGAGTGAAGATCTGATACTGTAATGATAAAGACAGACATTAGTGTGAATGTGTCTGATCTATAACACACACTATAAACATCAGCACTATATAACCTGAGTGAAGATCTGATACTGTAATGATAAAGACAGGCATTAGTGTGAATGTGTCTGATCTATAACACACACTATAAACATCAGCACTATATAACCTGAGTGAAGATCTGATACTGTAATGATAAAGACAGACATTAGTGTGAATGTGTCTGATCTATAACACACACTATAAACATCAGCACTATATAACCTGAGTGAAGATCTGATACTGTAATGATAAAGACAGGCATTAGTGTGAATGTGTCTGATCTATAACACACACTATAAACATCAGCACTATATAACCTGAGTGTAGATCTGATACTGTAATGATAAAGACAGACATTAGTGTGAATGTGTCTGATCTATAACACACACTATAAACATCAGCACTAACTGTAATTACTTCTGTCAATGGAAAAAGCAAAGGGTGGCAAAAGACAAAAAAAATAAAAAAATAAGCTGATTCAGAGAGAATCATAAATGCCAACATAATAAAAAAAAAAAACACTGAAGCTTTTCTGTGACAGATTCTCTTCTCACTGAAATATTTAAAACCTATTTCTCTAATTACAAATATTTGAAACACTCATCTAAGGTTCCATGAGACAATATGTGAAATAAAGTACATTTCCTCTACAAATTTCTAATTTGTTGCAAACAATTTCTTGTTATGTTTGTCAGATGTCCTTCATCAGACGTATATATATATACAGTATATGTTGATTTCATATTTAGATTGTTCACAGAGCACAGATGTAAATAAGATATTGATACTGAAAGATTTGATCTACTCACCCTTGACAGTAACACTGATGTTCCTCTCAACGGTGTGTGAGCTGCTGATCATGTGTAGAGAATAATCTTCAGTGTCTGTGATTCTGGAGTCACTGATGATGAGAGATACTGTTGTTTGACCTAGCTTCAGTCTGTCTTTGAATCTCCCACCAGCACTGGTGTCATGTGTTGAGAACTCATCGGTCCCTTTATTGAGGTCAGCGATGAGCTGGTCTTTAAACTTCCACTTTATCAGATCATATCCCTTTACTCCAATAAGACGAGTGTCTAGAGTAATAGATTCTCCCTCCTTCACTGATACTGGCTTCATTTCATCTGTCACAGCAACAAACACATATGAAGAACACATGATTACACATATGAATTACACAGCTCATTTCCATAATGACAACGCAATCTACCAAGAGCAGCATAAATTCACACAGAGTTGCAAACAAGAGAGATCTACTAAAAACACAGGAGCAGCAAATTAAAAATAACATGGATCGGCAAACAATATGTTTAGATAACGTCTTCCTCTGTCATGTCAAATAAACAAACACAAGTGGAGAACATTCTCTCCTCCTCTCTCAAGCTCTCTGTTCTCCACAGCGCCTCTAGCAGCAAATATTACAGCATGTCAAGTGAAGAACTGGTTAAAGCAGGGATACCCAGTCCTGTTCCTGGAGATATTACTGTTTTGTTCTAAAATATTTTTTTTTTATTTTGTGATTTCAATGACTTTATATTATTGTACAGCACTATATATCACTTTTATTCTGCTGCACCTATAGATTAGAGCAGCTGTTGTTTTTCTCATTGGCAGACAGACCGCAGTGAGAGGCGGTGATGGGGAGGAAAGTAAAGCTCAAGTTCTCTAGAAAAAGTAACCTGCTATGACACCTTTTTATTTTCAGTCAGGGAGGCGAACAAAGAGACGATAGCAGTCAAAACTGCTTGTTCCAACTTCTTGCAAACGATGACTTATAAAAGTTTAATTTCCTTAATTTTGTCCATTTCAAATAAAAACATGTCCATGAATGCCAAATGACATTTTACACACAGGTATTAGTATCCAGGTAAATATTTGAATGTTCTGGTATGGACATGTGGTATTAAATGTGTGTTCAGCTCTTAAATAAACATTTAATTTGGCGTTACAAACAGTGCAGCAATACTGAATATTTGATATTTAATAACTGAATTGAAAACACATCTCGTGTTTGGTACTTTTGTCATGTGTTTTCTCTAGGTGCAAAGTTGTTCTTTATTCAGGGAGGCGTCACAGCTCAAAACGAGGATTTAGCCTATATGAAGCCACATTATTAGAACGGTTTAGTCTTACTCTTACTCCAAACATCTGGACATAAAAAGTACAAACGTGTTAACATATTAATTAAGCAACTAATGGAAATCCGTCTCAGCAAATTATTAAATAAATCCTGCATGCTTTCCTGCATTTTAAGAGTTAATTTGAGCATCTAACCGTTAGTCATCACAGAATCAATAATAGAACTTAACAGAACATCTACTCACCAACAGTCATATAGAATTTTCTCTGTAAAATCATACTGTTGCTGTTGATCTCCAATTTATAATCTCCAGTCTGATCTCTTCGGATGTTTCTGATGTTGAGGTCTCCGGTTTGATCATTCTGATCAATGTTTTTCCATCTCGTGTCAACAGGGCTGTTTAATCCATTAACTTGCGCAAGACCATCGCTGGTTCCGATGTTTGTAAATTAACTTTTACCTAATGATTCTACTGTCACAATTTTAATAAAAATCTATAAACAATACGTCATATTAAAGTTTAAAGGCTCGAGCATCGATATTTACGATCGTAATGTCACAGCGCCAACAACATTTCAATTCGTATCAAGAGATCGTAACAAGCAGCAAATTGGGGAGTTCTTCGTTATTTTTGTCCTTCGAAGATGACATCCATTAAATCACACAAAACAGGGGTGGTTTAGGCAATAATCCAGAACATAAAAGTTTTTTGTCCAAAAAAAGGCTAATTTAAGAGAAATATTTAAATCTGCTTCGTTTACGTAACATATCTTCACAGAGAATATATTCCTTGCCAATTCTTCAATAAGTCATACTGTTAGAGGTATTTCTGTAGTAGGCTACAACTTCACATCATCTTGCTTTCTAGAATCTTAATATGTAGAGATTAACCCCGCCCCCAGCGTTTTTTGTGAGGCACTGATTGGTTTCTGATTCAAAATGTTCTAACAATGCCACCGATTTATGTGTCGTCAAAATATGCCCCACATAATATTCACTGCACACAGTCAAACAGTTTAACAGTAGTTAAGTTCTGATTGATGGAAAATTAAGACAAAATATAGATTATTTCTGAGAGTAGGTATATCATATATTCTATTTATTTATTTATTTTTCAGTCAGCCTTGTGTGTAGGTTTTTAAGTATGAATTTTGTAGACAGGAATTTTAATGTGTATTCCTTATGAAGGTGCATTAGGTAATTTATGCTTCACCGGCATTGAAATGGAATTCCAAAAGTAATGATAATCACTAAATATTCAAATAGGTTTCCTGAAGCCTATCTGCCTCTGTCTAACCTCCTGGTTTTTCACCAAACTCGCTTCATTGGTTTAGCCAGTGTTGCTATGTCAGTCTGCTCTGGATGCTCAAACACACAATGATCAATGTTTGATAGCACCACACAATCACAGTGTTAAACTTTTCTGGGAATCAACCTACAAATTATTTATTGCTGACTCAAATGGCCTACTGAAAACACACGTCACCTTAACACACACTTAAAGTGCTAAAATCAACATGAAACAGATTTCAAAACCTATTTTGCTTCTATAATGCAATGTGTTACCAAGTGAAACAGGATTTTCAATGTAACATTCTTTTTAATCAGGATTTGATTTTATATATTAGAATTGATTGGATGTTGATAAGCGTGTTATATACCAGAATGGAGCCGGTATTAATGTGAGTTTGCATTTTATGTGTAAGTAGTTATTTGAAAGGTAGCTGAGAAAGCAATACACAATGATAGTGAGAAATGTGCTGTACTAGCGCTGTTTCATGCCTGAAGAGCGGATGACAAAATACCAGTTTGGAATCATAGATTTGAATATTAAAAATGAATTTGAAATTTAATCGAGAACAGAAGAGAAGAAATAAATGTCAGACATCTAGTCATGTTCATAACTTGTGATGAACCGTTGTGTTTTTAGACAGCTTAACTATTTAGACAAAGCCTAACTGATTTAATGTTCATAAACTCCAGCTTTACCAATTGTGCTCAATTATAAATAGTGTTATGTTGTCGTTCACCTTCTATTAATTGCTAATCGTTCTTTTCGGGTTCTCCAAATGTCCTTTTTTATTTGTATTTTTTTAAATGTGCTTTCACTAAGAAAAAAATATAACAGAAACCTAATTTTTAGTGTCTTTAACTTCAGATTTCAATTATAACTTGTTCAGACTTTGACTTTATTACTTTACAAATTGTTCTGGCATAGTTTCATATGCTTATTACTAAATACCTTTTATGCAAATGAAATAATAATTGCTTTTTCGAAACGTTTAAGCTTCTCTTACCATTTTTTCCTAGTTATATAATTAATTCTGATACCTGAACATCAAACTCACAACTTTTATCTTTCTAAAGAGACCAGAATTAAACATGTCGTCCAGAGTGTTCATGAACTGTGTCTGTTTTAGTCTGTGTATGTCAGGTCTGGGTTTAAGCTCAACTAGTGGGGGCGACTGTTAACAGGTTAAGTCTTGACCTCCAAACTTCCACAGTATCTCATCATCTCTCTGTATATCAGTAACACCAGTGTGTAGAGTGACAGTATCTCCCTCAGTCACTGATACTGACTTCACTCCATCTGTATCAACAAGAAACACATCTGGAGAACAAACGGAAATGGTTTAATCTTATGCTGCAAGTCACTTTCATACAATACATTTTGAAATGTACCTGTACAATGGGGCAAAAATGCCTGGGACCCAGAATATTTGTGACTCAAAATCTAAGTTAAATGTGAAAATAAGTAGAAAGATTTTATAGAAGATAAAAATTGATTGATTTAACAATTTAAATCAACAATGATTTAACAATTTTACAAGAAATATTTCAGACTGTGTACTATTTTCTGTGAGTAATCAAATGTAATAAGTGACACTGTTAATGTAACTCTTTGTACGGACAAGAGATTCCCAAACTTTTTTGTCAGCTGAAGCTCTTTGACCAAAAGTATTTTCTTGAAGTCCCCCCGAGAAGTTAATATTTCAATAAATTAACAACCCATTTGCATGTAAATGTTTCTCTGCTGTCAGTTAATGGTCACATGGTGTGCAGGTAAAATAATAATAATAATTTCTTATTTTAATATTATTTATTTTAATTTAACATTATTATGATTTTATATATGTGTCATCGACTCACGAACCCCCTTCAATTCCCCTTTACAAACCCCTAAGTGTTTGTGACCTTCAAGGGATAGTTCACCCAAAAATGTAAATTCTGTCATTAATTACTCACCCTCATGTTGCTCCAAACCCGTAAGACCTTAGTTCATTCAACTATTCATTATTTAACAATCTCTTCTCTTCCACATTATTCTCCTACGCTGTTGACCCAGGTAATCACAGTGCAGCGCTTCGGGGTTCATCGTCAGAAAGCCGGCTCACTATTGGCCGAAGCTAGTCAGGTGAGCACCTCGACACATGCGTGTGATGCTGACGCAGGGGCTGGCCAATAGTGAGCTGGCATTCTTACGTAGAACCTGAAAGCGCTGCACTGTTTACACTAGGTCAACAGCATAGGAGAATGACATGGAGGAGAATAGGTTGTTGAATAAAGTCGTTATTTTGGTTTTGTTTTTGCGCACAAAAAAGTATTCTCATCGCTTCATAACATTAAGGTTAAACCACTGTACTCACTTAGTTTACCAATGTCTTTACTACCTTTCTGGGCCTTGAAAGTTGAAATGCCGTTGATGTCTATGACAGGACAAAAAGCTCTTGGATTTCATAAAAAATATCTTAATTTGTGTTCCGAAATGAACAAAGGTCTAACGGGTTTGGAAGACATGAGGGTGGATAATTAACCCCTTCAGTTTGGTAAACCCTGATACAGACGGTCAGATGTTTTTTCTTCCGCTGAAACTCAAGATGCTCACTGGAACATCTCAAATCACGCTGGTGAAGAAGAAGTCACTTTAAAGATTGACATTGAGTCTTCAAGACCTGTTTCTCCTCTATACCTACTCTTTTGATAAAAACAAACTCAAATCATGATATCTGGAAATAAAGGAGCTCAGAATCAGTAATTTCAGCCAAAACAATGGTAACGCAACATGACATAGGACTTCATTTGTGGTAACAGGATTTATTTCCTCATGGTTTAAAGAATACAAAATATAAAAGAACAAATGCAAAGCGGAAAACAAATACTTATGAAAAATATTTGACAAACCTTTCTGTTGCAATTACAATGATGCTAATGAAATATTTAAATAAAATGGACAGGAATTAAATTAAATATTGAACTTCCATATCACTAAAAACATTAAAATAATAAATTATCTCAAAATAGTGAGCATTTTAAAATGTTTAAAATATATATCATATTTACTCATTACTTTCACCTGTCTATCAGGTCTTGCTGTGTTTAGGTAAGTCTGGGTCCATTCTCATCACAATACAACTTTTGTGGAGAATGTAGATGGTTTGTGTGTTGTAGCTGTTCTCCAGTGTTTTCCTTGTGCTCACTAGTTCTGTATTTTGTTTATATAAAGTACCCGCTTGCTTTTAGATCTTTGGCTTCATTCTCTATTGCCTTTCATTGTGTAAAAGTACAATTTGTGCTTATCTTTTTTGAATTTCTGAAAATAATGTTTGCTGGGTAAATTATATTAAACATCAAGAAATCTCTTTAATCGTATCTGAATATGAATCAGGCATGTGATAAATTGAAAAAAAAAGTATTATTAGAAAAATGTGTTATTTATATATAAAATATTTACATGTATATATAATATAAATTATGTATAAATATATATACAGTATATGCAAATATTTCTTAAGTATATACATGCATGCGTGTGTATTTGTATATACAAAATAATTTTTACGACAGTTATTTTGGATGCGATTAAACGTTGCTCAGCACTACTTAATTTCTTTGCATTCAAACGTCAAACCATTGAGCTTTTATTTTGGCGGAAAACTGCAGTGCTTCTTTTTGTTGACAATATATTTATAAAAAAAAACATAAAATAAAATAATATGAATTTGGGAGATGGTTGGCGCATGTTGCCTTTCCAAATGCAAGTTATAAGCGACTCAAACACTACAGAGTAGTATTACTGCGAATTAAAACTGTTTATATTATACCACAACTGTTGCGATTTGATGATCACACTAAATATCACATTCTCAAAAATCATGCAATGTAAAAATTTATTTTTACTCGCATTTGGTGCTTTGAAACCCTGTCAGAAGCAATCCATGCATTAAATAAAATATTAGAAAACGTAACATTTTGCAGTTTATTTTATAATCATTTAAGGCTATTTCACGATTTCAATCATCATACGTGTTTATGGATTCAAGGATTATTGTGTATCATTGTGATTATTTCAACTCATCTTCACAGACAGGTAATCCACATAATGATCACACTGAGTTACTCACCGCGGACAGTGACAATGAATCTGTAATTGTTCTCATTCATGCTGTCCTTGATCTTTAGTTCATAAACTCCGGAGTCTGTGGTCCTGATGTTTGTGATGGTCAGAGATCCGGTCTGATGATCCAGCTTCAGTCTGTCTCTGAATCTCTCTTCATTATTCCCAGGTACTGTGATTTTGTTGACTTCTCTATCAATCTGTGCAATGACATCGCTTTCACCTTCAATCCTCCACTGCAGCTCATCTCCCTTTGTTTCAGTAAAATCAGTGTTTAGAGTGAGAGAATCTCCCACCATCACTGACACTGACTTCACTTCATCAACACCGAACACACCTGAGGAACAAACAGAAACAGTTTCTAAACAGAGATTACGCTTGTAAAGCTGTCAAGATTTCCATTTACATGCACTTCTAAAATATATGTATTTAACTGTAACATATGCTAATTCCATTTACTATATACAGGTTGGAAAAGAAAGATTCAGGCAATTAGATTTCCTAACATAAATTCCTGACACTATTTTTTTGTACTGTCAATGTAGCACATGCTACTGTGAATTGCAGATCTGTTGCATGTGTTTTTTAATTAAACCTGTCATGACTTGTAAACTGTCAAAGTTCCTGTATCAGGAAGATCACATGCAAACAGAACATGCACAAATTAAACACGATACACGGTATTTAATAGTAAAGCCTGAAAACATGGTAATTTCACACATCTAATACAGATAATTGCAATTATGTAACATATACTATCATTATATATCAATTAACACGTGACCAGATTTAACATACATACTGATACAAAGATAAAAACAAAATAGCGTAGTATACAGGCTACATTCGTGACTACATACTATTTTATTTTGTATTATTTTACACTATCTTGTTATTTTAACTTTTTAATTCTTTCTATTATTGGTTTCACCTTACTGTTTTTGATTAAAATGTCTCCTAGAGACCTTATGTAGCTCTGCAGCTTTTCAGTCTTCCAGGTTTGTATTTCCACAGCATGAAGTAAGATCTTACAGATTTATGAATGAACCGCTCGTTTTTAAAATACCATATGAAATACACAGAGCCGAAAAATGGAAGTTCAAACTCAAAATTCTAGAGATGGTTACGCAACCCGAAAGTTCCTTTGAGATTTACTGTACATGGGGATTTAGTTTACACTTCATTTTAAGGTGTCCCTGTTACAGTGTAATTATACATTACGTATTGAGTAATGTTAATTAACAACACGCACTTACTATAGAGTTAGGGTAGGATTAGGATTTGGTTGAGGGTTAGTTGCATGTAGTTATGCATGGACACTGTTATGTTAGGCTATATAACAAAACGTAAAAATATCGTCATGTTATGTTTACCACAGGCTTTATTTTACTCATAAATAAAATTTAAAAAAGAGAAAACCATAGGAAAATCTCATAGGAACCATCGGCGAATTAGACTTCCGGGTTCTGATGTCATCCCACTCTATTGGCTGATCCTTGAATTATAAATTAATAAATATGAATATATATAAATAAATATTAATCTTGTGTTCTAAATCTAAACTTTCTAGATTTTATTTCCTTAAATTCTAATTTCAAGATCAATTGGATAAAACAGTATTTAACGAATCCTGTTTCGGTTTGTAATATTCTTCCTAATCTTGAAAAATTCTTCCTAATCTTGTTTTCTCTGAGTATCCCATTCCTTATGGGGCCATAACTCTTCTCAAAGACTAGTTTCTTTCAGAATGAGATGCTCATTTTAACTTTGATAAAGATGTAAAAGGAATATTTGAATAAACTTTTATTTTCCAATTATAATTTTTTTTTTTTACACAAATGTAAATGTCAGGGTCCTTAAGCCCTACTTTTTAGTTATTTGTAAGGAACTTAAATACCTGGACACTCTCCTTACATCCAGCAACTCCAAAGCCCTTAAAACTGTCATTTCTATGGTAATTCTCAATATAGCCTACCCTGGAAATGGTTTTGTATGTTATTGCAATCATACAATAAAACATAATAATAATTAACTGCAATCTTTAAAGTGAAGCAAGGTGTGGTCAGGTGGCATAATTATTCTGAAGAAACAGAAACTTGTCAACACAACGATACAAACCAAACCCACACCTGCTGTCACAGGATCAAGTTGTAACAGCAATAAAAATTCTCTCTAATTTTACTCGTTTGATGGTAACCACGTGTTTTCTATTTCCGCTTTAGACCTAGTTCCACTGAAAGTTGTAATGCAATAAACATTATCACGCATCGTCCTTAAATTAAGAAGAAAGAAACGTTAAAATGTTATTCATATTGATAGGAGATCCAGTTCACCAACATCTTACTAAAGATGCGTTAATGTGCTTTATTTGTGTCTTCAGTTCTCTCGCGCCACGACTGACAACACCAGGGCCGGCCCTGACCAATTTGCTGCCCTAGGCAAGATTTTACCTGGTGCCCCATGCATCACAGCCCATTTCACCCCATCATTGTGTTCATGATTATTTAGCCTATATATATACACACACACACACACACACACACACACACACACACACACACACACACACACACATTACAGCCTAAACACAAATAGCAAGAGCATTACATCTAGCATTCAAGTCAAGTCACCTTTATTTATATAGCGCTTTTTATAATACAGATTATTTCAAGGCAGCTTTACAGTGATAACAGGAAATTAACGCAAAAAAGTTTGCTTCTCCTGTACAGCAGATCTAGAAGAAAAAAGTGTCATAGTCCAGTTTAAGTAAGTTCAGTGATGGTTTAATTTTGTTGTAAATAAGTTATTAATTTAGTTAATTCATATATAGCCACTCTAGATATAAAACAGTTATGTCATCATCCAAATGTCATTCATGCACAAACTTATTGAGCACTAGCAAAAGTGTTTGTTTTCCAGTTGATTGTAGCAATCTTCCACTAAACTATGGCACGTTTCATGTTTTCACCATGATTATAAATACGCTACAGTCTTCTTTAATGTGAATTTTACATAAAACATTGCTATTTTAATAAACCTGAATATAAATATCATTACTAATTTTGGCTAAAAAAAACAACAACAACAACAACAACAACAACAACAAAAAAATCCATATATCCCCTCCAAAACTGCACAAAGAGTAAAACATTAATTAAAAAAGTGATAGTAGGCCTAAATGCGTCTAAAAAACATGATTTGATTGTTACAAAATCACACTGTCTGCGGCCTCTGGAGAACTCAGAACAACTGCTAGCATAAAGTTTAAGGTAAAAATAACTGCCATTAAATTATAGTATCTTACTACTATGCAATTAGATCAACTGTTCATTTATTCCATCACTTTACCTCTGTCTTTATCCCCTTTTATCCTCTTCTCTTCTTTTTGACACTTCATCTTTTGCAGACTATAATGCTAATTTATAATGTGTCATGTAAATTCGGACATCCGTCACAATCAGGAACTTTCACCGTGTCTAGACCTGGCGCGAGCTGCCAGGCCCGTTTCTACATTGGTGCTTTAGTGTGTAAAGCGCCTTCAAACAAAAGCAATGCGGCGAGAGGCAACGCAACACAACAAATTACCAACAACTGATCGCGCGCGCTCTGTTTCTGACGCACTTCAAGCACTCGCTGGGCGGGGGAAGATTGATGCGCCGGACCGGAGTCGGAGGACTTAGTTAAGTTTTTGAGTTTTTTTGCTTTATTTGGTAGTATTTCGAATTAATGGTTTTAAAATTGTATTAGTTAAAAAAAAATAAAAAAAACTCGTTCACTCATTTTGGCGCCCCTATGGATGAGTGGCGCCCTTAGCATTTGCCTATTCCGCCTATGCCTAGGGCCGGCCCTGGACAACACTTAGCTCACAAAACCTAAATAGACCAAAAATGATTCTGATTTTTTCTGTTCTATTCCACTATAAGCAGCAACACTGTTTGTGTTGTCGGTTTTCACGTAAAATAGTGAACGAAAATTGCAGGGCGTCAGAACCCTCTAGTTTTCACTATCAAACACATGCACAAAATAACTTACTAAAATTACCCTTATAAAGGTGCTGACATCTTGTCATTATTCACAGTGTTATTTATATTTGTATAAAGGTAATAATAGTTAAGAATAGTAAGAAACACTGGTTCAGAATTTCACCAAAAATAAAATTAAAAATCAGAACATGCGCCTTTTGAAAACCGAAAGTGTCGACTTAACGTGACTCACCGTGAACAAGTAATACAAGCCCCAAAAGGAGAGAAAGGTTCCTCATGTTGATGTCACTTCTTACCGCATCCAAACTGAATGACAGCAGTGATCCAGGATCGCCTACTGATGATGATGATGATGATGATGGGCTCTAATCAAACGGACCAAGTCACGTGATTTCTGCGAAGGTAGCGGATGTGTTACGTCATACTAGTGTCCCAAAGTGAACCTATAGAGTTGGTCAAAAGGTTGAACATTTTAACACACACAGAGAGAGAGAGAGAGAGAGAGAGAGAGAGAGAGAGAGAGAGAGAGAGAGAGAGAGAGAGAGAGAGAGAGAGAGAGAGAGATATTTCTAATCTTCTGAGTAATCTTGTCAGTATCATAGCCTAATAACTGGAACTGTCAACAGAATCAAGACAAGTGCTGCAGTTAATCAGTACAGATACAGTACAAGTCAGTACAAGTTATTTATGTAGAAATCAGTTTAAAACTCATCCACTTGTCTGGATCATCTGCATAACCTATTATTAGCACATATTTCCTATGAGCATAACCTATTATTAGCATATATTTCCTATGAGCATAACCTGTTATAAGTCACATTTTACCCATGAGCATTTAATCGCCATACAACAAAATTGTCTGATCCTGTTTTGGTCAAAATGTACATTGTAGGGGGGAAATGCCCAATACAACTATTTAGTCATTTTGAAAGAAAACTGTTAAAATGTTGAAATAAACAAATGTTGAAATAAACAGTTCTGTTACATCATCGTGAGGTCAACTTCAGTTTGTTACCCATGAATCAGACATTTTCATTTCAGGACACTAGGAGGCGAAGTTGTGCAATATATAGCCTAAATACTAAATGTAGTGTCATATGATTTGAAATTATGGCTTGATATCTCAAGTCATGCTCAGTTTCCTTGTAATCACATATCTACATCAAACAAAATACAAAATGTGATGATAGCAGGGAATGAATAAACACTGTGAACTTTCAAATCTCTCTAAATGCACATTTACATTAAATTGTGCAAAGAAAATGGCGGGTTAAATACACAAGAACATTGAGTGAAAGTGTACGTGTGCTGAGACATACAGTCTTCAGGATGTGGTCTGCTGAAACTGTGTTCTGGCCTGCAGAAGACTTAATAATAAGATGATGATGATGATGATGATGATTGACACATCAGTGTTAAACAAGTTGAAAAACAATTCCAATAGCTTATATGTCATTGGTCTAGGAACTGAAATTAACAAAAATATATGATCGCTGTAAAATGAGAAGTGAGATAAAAAACAAACACAGAATTGACGTGTACACAATAATGTGACTTGAATCAAGTCAGTTCTTCGTTGTATTCTATTCAGTGTATTTTGTGAGGTTTGGAAATGATGGAGAGGTTTTTTAATGCTGTTGTTCCCTAGACAACATAATATAAGAACATTAAGGGTCAGTCGTGTCTGCCGAGACAGATACTGTCACAGGATGTGGTCTACTGGAAACTCAAAGTCACTAAAAAATATATGAAATGAGAAGTGAAAATAACATGTGTAAGAAGAATTCATGTGTAATCTTGAATCAAGTCAGCTCTTCATTGCACTTTATTCAGTGTATTCCATGAGGATTGTAAATGAGGGAAAGGTTTAGTTAATGCTGTTGTTCCTCATAGACACAATATGTAACCGCAGAAGAGAAGATGTTGAAATAACCACAAGAACTGAGACCGTCTCAGAACTGATCAGATCCTATTTAAGATTATTTGCATTCAATGGCTGCAGAATTGTTATCTGAAAACAACTCTAAACATGAGTCTGATCTGATTGGACTAGCCTATTAAAATTAGAAAGTGAACAAAAAGTGTTAAACAAGAAGCAAAATAAAGAGAACCTTAAAAAAGGCCAATAACACAGAAACAAACACAAATAAAATGTGATCATTTTCCTGGATGTCTGAGTGTTAGTGTGTGAATGGCTAATGACTTCCCACTCAAAACAGCTTTACTTTGGAATAAAACCAGTCAAATGTGTTTTTTTCTCTTGCAGGTTATAACACGTTTCCACAGAATACTTTAGACACTCTCAGCTCAGTTTCTGAGTTAAAGTGAAACTGCTGTGGTCTGAGTTTATTTCAGGTTAGTTTAGTGAAAGAGTGACCCAAATGAATGTGGTTTCTGTTGAGTGGACAAACGTCTCGCTCCTGTTTACTATTGCATGTGTGTTGTTGACTGATGGGTAAATGGACAAAGACATTATTTTCCTTTAAGACTTCCTTTTTTACTCACATCTATTGAATGTAGACTGAACCAAATGAGTGCTGCAAGAGAAAAATGACATGCAACACCTCTGCGAGTATGAGAGCTGTGTGTCAGAATTCAAGGGTCTCAAACACAAAATTAGTTCATGTATTCATGACCTCTAGACTAGATTACTGTAGTGCATTATTAGCTGGTTGTCCTGCATCCTCAATAAACAAGCTATAAGTCCAAAATGCAGCTGCTAGAGTTCTTATAGGTCAAGAAAATATGATCATATAACATTAATTTTATCTTCTGGTTACATATTAAGTTCTGATTGCTACTGACCTAAGGCTCTAAACAGTTTAGCTCCTGGGTATTTAAAGGGATAGTTCACCCAAAAATGAAAATTATGTCATCATCTACTCACCCTCAAGTTGTTTCAAACTTGAAAAAGAAAATATTTTGAAGAATACCGGTAACCAAACAGACTTCCAGAATTTTTTTTTTCTTCTCTACTATGGAAGTCAATGGGCTCCATCAACATTCTTCAAAATATCTTCTTTTGTGTTCAGCAAAAGAAAGAAATTCATACAGGTTTGAAATAACTCGAGGTTGAGCAAATGATTTTGATCATTTTAAGTGAACTATTCCTTTAACCTATCTTCTATCGCCTTACAATCCATCACACTCTTTAAGGTCACAAAACTATGGTCTTCTGATAGTACCTAGAATATCTAAGTCCACTGAGGAAGAGCGTTTTCACATTTGGCTCCTTAACTTTGGAATAGCCTTCATGATAATGTTTGGCGCTCTACTTGTATTTACATTACTGAAATACATAACTTAGACAGTTACCTCTGATAACAGATCACTCTAAATTTGAATGTAGGCACGTGTATTTTCTGTAAAGCTGCTTTGAAACGATGTGTATTGTGGAAAGTGTTATAGTCTGTATTGAATTGAATTGACCAAGAGAACAGAATCATTCAAGAGCATCATTCTATTGAATATCTTGAGGAACACAGTCTGATTAAAGACACGATTATTATTAACACCCGAGCTGCCACACCAATAGCGCTGAGCTGCTAAACTGAGCGCGTTCTTGTACAACAAACTGAGCGCGTTCTCGCGCGGATTCACGGAGGCGCGCAGAGGGGAGGAGTTTCTCTGTTTGACTCTAAACGTCAAATTATCTATTCTACAGATAGTATTTCGAGGTATTTACAGATAGTATTTTAAAACACTTTCTGTCGAAATCGGCTGCAAACTATAGCGATTTATCTCAAACGGTTGGAGAAAATGATCCATGCATTTATTTTCTTCTGTTTGTGTTTTTTTCATCTGGTTGGTAAGTACATCCTATGACGTCACTCGAAATAACACACATGATGTTTAAGTCCGTGGATTTGAAATTTGCGCGTTTGAAAAATAAACTATTTTGCATCTGTTTTTTCACTGTATTTAGCCTACTCAAGATTATCTTTGCAAGATTTAGAAACCTTTATTAGTAGAAAACTGAAGTGTATAGAAATTTGTGTATTTGATGTGCTTTTTTATACTGAGAATGACATGGAATGTGAAGAACAACATTATACAGTTAGGCTATTTTGTTTTATTAGGTAAAATACCATATACAAAACTGGGCTCAATGCAAAGTTTGCAAACCAAATTTTGCACATTATCACATTTTAAAAATTACTAAATTAAATGTAAATCTTTTAGAATTTTTTTTAAAGCACTGGATTTTATGTAATTTTTCTATTTTTTATTTCTATTTTTGTTATTTATTTGATTTTTTAAAAAAAAATTCATTTCCTGGCAGCTAATGTTAATGGTTTAATGTGATTATGTAATATCTCTTGTTCTCATGGCATTAACGTAAGAGGATTTCCATTTTTGGTATTAGTACAGTAAGGTTAAATTCGTTAGCGTTAGTGAATATAATATGGTGTCATTGACTAAAAAAGAAAGATAATTAGCATTTATTAATCTATAGATAGATATAGGTTAGGCCTACTGTTAATTTCTACATGCCTACTAATACATTAAAGTTGTATAAATTAACAGTATCATAAATATACATGAGCTAACAATGAACAAGTTTATAAATCAACATTAACCAGATTAAAATATGCTGTAAATATTGTTGTTTGTTGTTAACTCATGACATTGTAATGTTAACAAATAGGACGTTATTGTAAAGTGTTGCCATATTTTTTATATTTACATTCTTTAATATTGTTCTTCAGGTGTGCTTGTTGCTGAGTCAGATGTGGTGAAGGCAGTGCCAATGACGGTGGGGGATTCTGTCACTCTAGAATCTATTACTGACATACAGGGATATGACAAGATAGAGTGGAGGTTTGGAACCATTCGCATTGCTAGAATCAGGAAAATGAATGGTATCTTCTCTACAGATTATAATGACTGGAGATTCATAGACAGACTCCAGTTGGATAATCACACTGGATCTCTCACCATCACAAACATCAGCCATGAACACAGTGGAGTTTATAAACAAAGCATCGATACTAAGGATCCAGCCGCGATTTACAATGTTACTGTTTATTGTGAGTAGATTTCTAACTATTTTGTAGAGTGCATTTTCCTGTCTTTGTGTATTCATGTTAGTTCCATTTACCCATAATAATATTTCAGAATCCAACTTAATATTCATCTTAAAAAAAAGAAGAAAAAAAAGAAGCTTTTTATGCCATTTGTGTCTCAGTGTAATTAAATTTGAATCTATTATAAATGTTAGGATACGAGTTAAAATGATGACGGTATCAGTGCTCTTTTTGCACTCTTTGCACTAACTGACGTACATTATAATAAACTCGGACTCAGTGAACGTTGAATCCCTAACAAAGCATCCATCTTACTAACTGTCATTTATTTCTTGTGTTTTCCAGCTCCTCTGCCCATTCCTGACATCTCTAGTTACTGTACACAACATCCTTTATCAAAATGTTCATTGCTGTGTTCAGTGTTAAATGTGAGTCATGTGACTCTCTCCTGGTACAAAGGAATCAGTGTATTGTCCAGCATCAGTGTGTCTGATCTCAGCATCAGTCTCTCTCTACCTCTGGAGGTGGAATATCAGGATAAAAACACCTACAGCTGTGTGCTGAACAATCCCGTCAGCAACGAGACCAAACACATCAGTGATCTCAATTGGTTGAGTTCAGGTAGGTCTGGAGTGATGTTAGAGGTTTTTCGTTGGTGTTATTTATTTAGTTGTTTACTACTTATTGTCTTTCCTCAGGCTGCAACCTTTGTTTTGACACCACTGAAGCTGTGATCCGATTGGTCGTCACTGCTCTGATGGGCGTGGCTGCGGTGGCTGCCATTGTTGTCCTGGTTTATGACATCAAATCCAGAACAGGAGTGGAGAGAACAAACATCAACATCAGACATCGATGAACCAGATATTGTAAACAAGAATGTTAAACTATCAATTACAATGAGGAGAAATAATATTGTTTTTTTACTTTATAAATGAATGACATTTAATATGTCTCAATATGAGGTGAATCCAGCCCTGACTCACTCTCATGTCGTTCCAAACCGTAAGACTTTTGTTGACGATATGAAGATATTTTAATTCAATCTGAGAGCTTTTTGTTCCTTCATTGACAGCTGCACAACTACTACTTTGACGCTTCAAAAAGTTAACAAAGAGAACATAAAACTAATCCTCATGAATTGAGTGGTTTAGTCCAAATTTTCTGAAGTCACGATTTCTTTATATGATGGACAGATTGAATTTAGGCTTTTTTCACATATTGATCAGTGAACATAAAAAGAAGCTCAACCGAACATGCTTGATCACAAGAACAAACCTCATTGGTTCTCGTTGAAGCTCAAACGTGCTGCGTAACACAAGAACAAACCTCATTGGTTCTTGCTGAAGCTCAAACGTGCTGCGTAACACAAGAACGAACCTCATTGGTTCTTGCTGAAGCTCAAACGTGCTGCGTAACACAAGAGTGAACCTCATTGGTTCTTGCTGAAGCTCAAACGTGCTGCGTAACACGAGAATGAACCTCATTGGTTCTTGCTGAAGTTCAAACGTGCTGCGTAACACGAGAATGAATGCCAAAGGTTGTGAGTGTTAGAAATCAGGAATGATGTGAGGATATTGTGTTTTTCATCTTCAAACCAAACTTGGTTCTTCAGCCGACAAAGTTTAGCAGCTTCCCATAATGTTCACGCATTAGGTCCATAGGCGGAGAGAAGCCAGTCTTTTGTGGCTGTTCGAATGCATACGACCACATGAGTGTTTATACTACGAAAGCAATCCAGTCGAATGCGTTTTCAAAAACCTCTTGAAGTGGTCGAAAGTGGAGGTTTTAGACCCCGTTTACACCTCTATTTAGCTTTGTCCAATTGTAATCCGATCAACCAAAACATTGAACTGTTCAGCGTTAGTTAGGCTAACGACTGCAATTCTGTTTGGCCTGCTCTCGAAGTTGCACCAGTTGACGATTAAAGTTATTTTCCAAAATTTGAATGGCTTCCAGTATGGCCAGGGACCTCACCTTCCTTTGAGGCAGTTTTGCTCTTCTTCCTGGCTGTAATTTTGCTCGGAGTTGTTGGCGAGTTGTCTTTTCTTTTCTCTTTTGAAAATTTTGACTAAACCGCTCGATTCATACGGTTTAGTTTAATGATCTCTTTGGGAACTTTTTGAAGCGTCAGAGTGATAGTTGGTTAGACTGTCAATGGAGGGACAGAAATCTCTCAGATTTCATTAAAATATCTTAATATCTTCATTTGTGTTTCAAATAATGAACAAAAATCTCATTTTTTGGGTGAACTATCCCTTTAAGAAAGTTACTGATGACTTTGCTTCTGTGAAAGTCAGAAGACTGGTACTAAGGCACCTTGGAGAGTCACAACAGCAGTTCAAAGTATGAAAAGAAAGTGCAGAAATGCTGAGCGTATGTGGCGGAAGACGAAACAAGTCTATATATAAACATCTATAAAGACAGCCTTCATGCTTTCAATGTGGAAGTAGGCAGAGCTAGACAGACATTCTTTTCAAATATTATAACAGCAACTTAATAAACACCTGCACTCTTTTTGCTACTGACTAACAACCCCAAAGCCAGTGAATTGAGTCTGCTTCCTTATTTCTGAGAAGAGAAATAATATCAGAAAGGCATAGAGCAAAGGCATATCCACGTGCTGGAAAACTGGGTCGGGCTTTCTGGGATGGTCCTCATATGGTTCAGGTCATAGTTAAAAGAGATGGGATACAATGTGAACTGGTGACTGTAAGTCTGAGTGGACATCCATGACATGTGGAGTCCCACAAGGCTCAATTCGTTCACCGCTCCCTTTAAACCTGTACTCTCCCACTGAGCCAAATAATGAGAAAGAACCAAATTGCTTACCACAGCTATGCAGACGACAAACAGATCTACTTAGCCTTATCGCCTAACGATTACAGCCCCATTGACTCCCTGTGCCAATGCATTGATGAAGTCAACAGTTGGATGTGTCAAAACTTTCTTTAGTTAAACAAAGACAAAACTGTCATAAAACTGTCACAAAAAGTCATTGCATTTGGAAACAAAGATGAAGGTGAACGCATACCTTGACGCTAGGGGTCTAACAACTAAAAATCAAGTCAGGAATCTTGATGCAATTTTGGAGTCAGACCTTAGTTTCAGTAGTCATGTCAAAGCAATAACTAAATCAGCATATATCATCTAAAAAATATAGCAATAATAGATGTTTTGTTTCCAGTCAAGACTTAAAGAAACTTGTTCATGCTTTCATCATCAGCAGGGTGGATTATTGTAATGGACTCCTCACTAAAAAATGTCAGATTTTAAACTATCATTACTTGTATATAAATCACTCAATGGCCTAGGATCTCAATACATTGCAGATATGCTCACTGAATATAAACCTAACAGACATGCAGATCATCAGGATCAAGTCAGTTAGAAATACCAAGGGTTCACTCTAAGCATGGTGAGTCCGCTTTTAGCTATTATGCCAGTCACAACTGAAACCAGTTTCCAGAAGACATCAACAGTATTCAAATCCAGACTCAAAACACATCTTAGCTGTGCATTTACTGAATGAGCACTGTGCTACATCTGACTGATTGCACTGTATCTTATTCATGCCTCCTCTTTTAACTCTTTTTATAACTGTTTTGATACATATAAATACATTTCAATCATTCTTTTTTAGTTGCTTTTATTGTCATTCTTATTTCTTATGCACTTGTTGTGATTATTTTATGATTAATGTTTATGTAAAGCAATTTGAATTACCATTGTGTAAGAAATGTGATATATACAGGAAATAAACTTGCCTTGCTTACCTTATGACACAATTCAATTTAATGAATTCAAAAATCAAGTAATATTACATTTTAGGAAGAAGCTGAAGAACTTACATTTTAAAATAAAATAAAAAGTGAGCAGGGCCCACAATCCATGGGAATTATAAGCAACATGGTATATGTTGCTTATAAATATATGTTGCCCCCACCACCACCCATTTTTTTTGCCACCAATATATTTTCATTCAACAAGAAAGAATGCAGAATGTCATGACAAAGTGATTAATTAAACACTAGTAGAAAATAAATACAAAGTCTGAACTTTAAAATCTCACTTAATACATGATGAAACATTAAGGGTCAGTTTGTGTCTGCTGAGAGACTGTCAAACATCTACAGGATGTGGTCTGGAACTCAAAGGGACAAAAAAATATATGAAATGAGACGTGAAAATAACAACACAAACAAATAATTAATGTGTAAACTTGAATCAAGTCAGCTCTACATTGTACTCTATTCAGTGTATTTTGTGAGGTCTGTAAATAAAAAAGAAGTTTTGTTAATGCTGTTGTTTTCTAGACAGGGTCTGTAACCGAAGAGAAGAGAAGATGTTGAAATAACCACAAGAACTGAGACCATCTGCAGTCTTCATTACATTTAGATCAGAGAACAGATATCCATTTAAGATTGTTGTATTTAATGACATATAATCTTTAAATATCCCCTCAAAACAGTACTGTTAAATAATATAAAAAAAAATGCAAAAACCCTCATGCAAGATACATATTGTTTCAATGCTCACTGAAAAAAATGATTCGTTGAATTTAATTAAAAAGATTGTCGTAAGTGGTTGCACATAATTGATTTTAGCTACATTTAAACAAATGCATTAAGTTGAACTTAATCAATTTTAGTTCAACTTAATTCATTTGTTTAAATGTAGCTAAAATCAGTTGTGTACAACCACTTACAATAAGAATTTTTTTTTTTTGAGTCATCTAAATTTATTTCAGGTTAGTTTAGTGTCAGACTGACAAATGAATGTGGTTTCTGTTGAGTGGACAAACGTCTTGCTCCTGTTTACTATTGCATGTGTGCGGTTGACTGATGGCTAAAACATTGATTGCCTAAAACAGCAGTAGATCGAACCAAAAAAGTGCTGCAACATTCTAGAAAGAAAAATAACAGCACCAGAACGAGAGCTTTCAGTGGTCAAAGGTATAAAGCGTACCTAACCGGAGCTTACTGACCTGTCTGCGCTAAAAATGTGTCATTGAAGTAGAGTATCTAACAAGTGATAAACACAGGTTTGTATTTTGCAGTGTTATTAAAAGCTAAGGGATAAAAACCAGGATGAGAAACTGATCTACGACATCAGTATTTGAGCTTTTTTGCTCTTATCAGAGAGAAGCGCGTTCATGACATGTACACAACCAAGCACCACACCTAGGCGAGCAGACTGAAGGAGTCTTCTGATTGTTTTTTTCTGGCATAAAGCCATATTACGGATTTACCTCAAAGGGTCAAAGGGTTGAATAAATGATTTATGCTGCTTTGTTCTGTTTTTGTTGTTTTCTTCTGGATAGTTAGTTCTAGGCTAGATAAAGTCTTTGGAGCATTCAAATGATTTAGCCGATTTACAGATTTATATAGGCTGAATCTAATCTTGTTCTTCAGGAGTGTTTAATGTTGAGACTGAAGAGATAAACGCCTCCGCCAACATTCCCATGTGGGCTCCATGTGGGTTTTTGATGGGCTGTCACTTGGGCCCTGCAGGCAAAACAAATGGAGCCCATAGAAACTTTGATTGAACCAAAAACCTCTACACGCAATAACCTGAATACTGTCTAACACTTGATGGCTGCTCTGTCAAGTCTTTGTCGTCGGTTAGGAACCTGGGTGTGCTCTTTGATACCAATCTTTCATTTGAAAGTCACGTGTCTAGTATCTGTAAAACTGCATTTTTCCATCTTAAAAATATATCTAAATTATAACATGTTTTCAATGAAAAATGCTGAACAGTTAGTTCATGCGTTCATGACCTCAAGGCTAGATTATTGTAATTCTCTACTGGGTGGTTGCCCTGCACGCTTAATAAACAAACTACAGCTGGTTCAAAACGCAGCAGCTCGAGTTCTTACCAGAACCAGGAAGTATGACCATATAAGCCCTGTTCTGTAAACACTGCACTGGCTCCCTATTAAACATCGCATACATTTTAAAATATTGCTGATCACCTACAAAGCATTAAATGGTTTAACTCCGCAGTACTTGAGCGAGCTCTTAACGCATTAAAGTCCTTCACGTCTATTGCGATCTCAAAATTCCGGCCAGTTGATAATACTACCTAGAATATCAAAATCGACTGCTGGCGGTAGATCCTTTTCCTATTTAGCACCAAAACTTTGGAACAGTCTTCCTAACATTGTTTGAGAAGCAGACACACTCTGTCAGTTTAAATCTAGACTAAAACACATCTCTTTAACCGGGCATACACATACAACATTACACATTCCTATTATTCAAGTCAGTTAAATGATTATTAGGCTGCATGAATTAGGTCAGCCGGAACCGGGAACACTTCCTATAACACCCGATGTACTCGTTACATCATAAGAAGAATGGCATCTACGCTAATGTTAGTCTTTCTGCTTATTCCGAGGTTAACTGTAATCAGCCAGATCCTGGCCGTATCCAGATCAAATGGTGGACTTGAGCCTAGACACGACCACAACGCATCCCTGAAGAGTCAGCAGAGATAGACTGTCCCGTGTGAAGAACTCATCGACATGACAGCCATCGGCACTGATCCTCAACAAACTGATCCTGATGACTCCCATCTTCAACCAGATGGAACTGGATAATATTCTGAATGTTCTGATCCAATCTGACTTCTGACTTGTAATGCTGCCTGAATCATTATCATACACTGTTCGTTCATTATCCAGAGGAGAACTGGCCCCTGACTGAGCTTGGTTTCTCCCAAGGTTTTCTCCATTCTGTCACTGATGGAGTTTTGGTTCCTTGCCACTATCGCCTTTTCCACCTCAACCACCTCAGTGTGTGTGTGTGTGTGTGTGTGTGTGTGTGTGTGTGTGTGTGTTACAGGATGTTCTGAGGTGAACTACTGTCACGCAGGGGCTGTAAAATGACCATCTGTCATCCAGATAATCGATGGAGATATTCTTCTGACTCACAGCCCATATGTGGACATTTTCTGTTTATCTGTGCCTTAACCAATCAGAATCATTCAACCTGACGCGATGATGTAGTTTAGTGACCTATGTTAGAGTATTGCTGCTGTATTAGTGTGTACGGCAGAGCGGCCTATGAACTCCTTGAGTGTTGAAGCTGACTTCTGCTGATGAAACTGCAAACTATTCTTCAGTAAAAATAATCTTTCAATTGATGCATCTCTTGACTCCTGGTCTTCATTCATCATATCTGGGCTTACATTTATTTTTAAAGTATTCATTGCATTATATAGTTCAGTGTCCGATGCCAGATCCCATTTAGTTAAGGTATTAGTTAAAATGTTTTTGCCTTGGTCAATTTCAGCAACTTGCAATCCATCCACCCTGTTCACTCTGACACCTTATATAAGTCTTAGTTTTATTGATTGGCTTTATTGTGTATTTGCACATAGATCCATGTATGAACAACAGAAATTACACTTTACACTTGTAAGATCATTCACAAATCCCCATGCAACTAATCGTAAGATTACACTAAGAAACACCAGTTTCAGATTATTTATGATATATGAGCTTTACAAATACCTGTGATACAGAAAAACTATAATGAAAAGGATTCAGATTTAAGACAAGAATAGGAAGTCCAGGCAACAAACTGAAGTCCACAATAAAATCAATTAAAAAATTAATTAATCAGGGATTCATAAAATCACATTTTATTTTGTATTTGATTCATTTTAAAAAGAGTTTGAAATATGAATCAGTTCAGTAAGATTATATAAACAGCAGTTTATCTGTACTCATGTCCACATGGGTCTCAAATAATCACTTTCAGCTCATATTTCAAGATTTCAGGTTCACATTCACATTGTCAGTTCATAAAAGCAGAAAACACTGTCATACCATATTTTTGTTCTAATGAAGCACATGGCAAAAAAAAAACATTAAAGGAGAATTTTTTTTGTACATTTGTGCTGTCAGTACAGAGAACAACGACAAAAATCGGTGTTGCCTACACCATGTTATCCTCTTTTTAAAATTTGCACCCTGTTGACTTCAATGAGGCAAGTTTTAAACCTGCTTTTAGCCTCTTAACATCCTTGATGTGTCATTACAAGTGCACAGCCAATGTGAGTGATTCCTTTACGAGTGAAGCATTTTTTATATATTTAACTACACAATGTGTATTTGATATGAATAAAACAAGTTGTTAATTTATAAGAAAAGAATATTGAAAAGATTGTTATTGCTGCTTCCATAGACATCAGTGTTTATTTTACGAACTATAAATGTATCGTTTTGCTAGTACTTATACCTAAAATTGTTAGGGAGGTGCAGAGTCAATAGGAACCCAAGAGCAGATCAATTGAGAATAGAATTTGTTGTCCAAAAGGTTGAAAGAAAACAATACAAAACATAAAATAATTGGTAGCCGAGCCACCAAGTAAGAGGGCGAGACAGAGGCGAAATCCAATGGACAGGCTGGGGTCAAAACCAGAAGCGGACTAACAGTTTCAAGAAAGAGGCCAAGGCAATAGTCCAGGACGAAAGCAGGGGGGTCAAAAACTGGGTGAGCAAGCTGAGTTGAGATAGGATACAGGAACTAGGCAAATAAACAACAAAACAGGATTAAATATCAGAAGGATTTTTAGAAGCAACCAAAACAAGACTTTCAGGCAAGGGGACAGTGGTGAAACGGACGGAAACCAAGACACACTGACAAAGAACCAAAGAAAGAGAGAAGCATAAGTAGTGGAGAAAATCAGTGCAGAAAATGGGAAACAGGTGTGTGAGTAATGAGAGTGAGAGCACTGATTAGGATGGGATTCAGCTGTGATGGTAGAGTGAGGTGAACTGATAATCAAGACACAAGACAAACACAGCAGAAAGCCTGAAGATCAAACCAGAGTCCTGACAAAAATAAACATTATGTGGTTGAAAACACACAGACACACACACACACACACACACATATTACCTATATATATATATATATATATATATATATATATATATATATATATATATATATATATATATATATATATAGGCCTATCAAACGCTGAGCATGTCAGTCTCTTGCTCAGCTCCAGCCAAAGCGCGAAAGCACATTTGAATTTAATATTTGATCACGTGATGCACTGAACATTCTAATGTACACTCAGTCCAGGGACCAGCCTAGACTAATCACATCGGTGTGATCATACAATTCAGAAACCCTCATTATCAGTGACACCGGTGGCCGTTAAGTGAACTGCAGTCAGCAAACTATTGCTCATGCTCGCTCTCATGCACGAAACGGAAACTGATCATGTTTCAATGCCATGACAATGTCATTTCAGTAAGACATTGTCAGTCAAAAACAAAAACAAACAAAAAACAATCAGGCTAATACAATAAAATTGTTACATATATCTACACTGATCAGTATGTCATGCAAGCCCATGTTTACATTGTTACAGATTAGCTGATTCTCCTCATTATTCATCCTGATCCTGAGTTTGATTCACTTTATCTTCACTGAAACCTGTTTTAAAAACAGAAATATTCACAGTAAAAACACCACGTTAAAAAAACGAAAATAGTAATGAATAAATAATGTTGATAATAATGATAATAATGATATGTTCTCCTGCATTACACTTGTTTCTGTTTATTAGCCTGTACCATAATGTATTACACATATATGTTGTATGTTGTGATTTGTAAATGTTAATTTAAATTATTCTTTGTTCTTTAGTCTATTATTTCTAATATGATGCTAATTAATGGAGAGTGACATCAACACTGACAGTTTGATTTAATGGATATAAAAGGTCTTATTGACCGCTGGCTCAGGAGTCAATAAAATGTGTTCAATTAAACAATCAGTGGTGTTCAATCAATGGGGTAAATTATGAAATATTAAATGGCTAAAATATACAGCAGCATTGTTCTTTGAACAAAACAGCACCAGATCAGCTCTATTTGTGTTAATGGTAAGGTTGGCTGTTCTGTCTAAGGTAAAACAGCTAGATCAGTGCTGTGTTTTATATTTCTGTATTAATGTTGTTTCTTTGTCAAGTTGTTTGCATGTAATACTTACACCCTTGCCTTGGTTACTTATACTTTTTGCAGTAAAACAACAGTTACAGCCCAAACCATCAGAGCAACACTGGCACCAGATATTCCTGATACAGCACCTGAAAAATATGAATCTGTAATTAGACCTGAACCTCTAATGATAAAGACAGACATTAGTGTGAGTGTGTCTGATCTATAACACACACACTATAAACATCAGCACTATATAACCTGAGTGTAGATCTGATACTGTAATAATAAAGACAGACATTAGTGTGAGTGTGTCTGATCTATAACACACACTATAAACATCAGCACTATATAACCTGAGTGTAGATCTGATACTGTAATGATAAAGACAGTCATTAGTGTGAATGTGTCTGATCTATAACACACACTAAACATCAGCACTATATAACCTGAGTGTAGATCTGATACTGTAATGATAAAGACAGACATTAGTGTGAGTGTGTCTGATCTATAACACACACTATAAACATCAGCACTATATAACCTGAGTGAAGATCTGATACTGTAATGATAAAGACAGACATTAGTGTGAGTGTGTCTGATCTACACACACTATAAACATCAACACTATATAACCTGAGTGAAGATCTGATACTGTAATGATAAAGACAGACATTAGTGTGAGTGTGTCTGATCTATAACACACACTATAAACATCAGCTCTATGTAGGCCTATATGTAACAAAAAGACAGACGTTTTGTAGGTTTTAAAGTTATCCAAATTTATTTCTCTACGATACGTTCCTTATGAAAGTTCCTCAGGTTATGCATGTAATGAAACAATGGTTCCCTGAGAAGGGGAATGAGACGCTGGGTCCCATTCGAAAAGGAACTCAATTTACATTCATATTCTCACAGAGCATGCTGATAGTGATCAAGGTCTACTGGCTGAGATGTTTATAGGGGTCTGCTAATTATCACACATTTAGAATATGTTGTATACGTTTTATAATGTAATTATTTCATGCATGTACTTTGAAACCATTTTAAGTGTAGCTGAAAAAAGGGATTTGTTGTATATGTGCACTAGTTCAGGTGGGTGCGTGTTCGCACTGGTGTGTCGGTCAGGACAACTGAGGCAGGATTCAGTTCCATATTTAATGAAATTAGTCAGAAATTACAGCGCAGTCAGATCACAGGGCATTTATTGCTCTAAAGTCGCATATAGTGGACATTTACATATGTGGTATATTTTCAATGACTCACGAAAGGCAATGTCCACTTTATGGAAAATGATTGTTATTGTTCAGCCTCAGAAAACTTAATGCTCATCTCTCTTCAGCGGGCACACACTGGCTGACATCACGCATTGAAGAGCGTGCTTATTGGCTGTGCCTTAACACTAGCATTCTAAATATCTAAATAATTCCTAGAGCACAGATGTAAATAAGATATTGATACTTAAAGATCTGACTGTAATTTGCTCTGGCCCCCTTCCTGTTCGCAGGAGTGATGAGATAGTTAGTAGATTATGTTCGCTTAACGGTTGGCTGTCTAGGTGGTGTCCGCTTAATAATATAGAATTCATAGACAATTGGAAAAGTTTTTGGGGCAAACCTGACCTGTTGAAAAGAGATGGTATTCATCCCTCCTGGGATGGTGCTGCTCTTCTCTCTAGTAATATGGCTCATAGTCTTAGAGCTCAAACATGACAATCTGGGGCTCAGGTCAGGAAGCAGACAGACTGGCTAAACCGACCGTCTGCTAGCGGCCTCGCGTCACCAAGGTCAGATAAATCCTATCACATAGAGCCTCTTTCACCTAGCTATCATCATATAGAGACTGTGTCTGTTCCCCGAATTTGGAAATCCAAAAAACATTTAAACCCATCTAAGGTTAAAAATTTAATTGATGTTCAACAAATAAAAAACAGCTATATTACAGATGAGCAAATGCTAAAGCTTGGGTTGCTGAATATTCGATCGCTTACTTCAAAAGCACTCGTTGTTAACGATATGATTTCAGATAATAACCTAGATGTGCTGTGTTTGACAGAAACCTGGCTAAAACCAAACGATTACATTACTTTAAATGAATCAACCCCGCAAGATTACTGTTATAAACATGAGCCTCGTCCGAAACGCAAAGGGGGTGGTGTTGCTGTAATTTATAGTAATAGTTTCAAAACCACTAAGAAATCAAGTTTTAAATATAATTCTTTTGAAGCATTGGTGCTTAATGTAAAAATATATAGTGTAAACGATAAATCACGTTTGAGATTTGTGCTGGCTACTGTATACAGGCCACCAGGGCACCATACAGACTTTATCAAAGAATTTGCGGACTTTCTATCAGAATTAATATTGACTGCAGATAAAGTACTAATTGTTGGTGATTTTAATATACACATCGATAATGAAAAAGATGCATTGGGATTGGCATTTAAAGACATTGTAAATTCAATTGGAGTTAGACAACACGTGTCAGGACCTACTCATCGTCGTAATCATACTCTAGATCTAATATTATCACACGGAATAGATGTTGATGCCGTTGAAATTCTGCAGCAGAGCGATGACATCTCAGATCATTACCTAGTCTCGTGTAAATTGCATTTAGCCAAGGCTGCAAAGCTGACTCCGTGTTTCAAATATGTGAGACCTATCACTTCTGCTACTAAAGATTGCTTTATTAATAATCTTCCTAATCAGTTTCATCATCTCAGCATCTCAGATAGCTTAGAAGAACTAGATATTACAACAGAAACGTTTAACTCTCTCTTTTCCAGCACTTTAGACACAGTTGCTCCGTTGCGCTTAAAGAAGATTAAAGAAAATAGTCCAACGCCGTGGTACAACGAGCACACTCGGGCCCTTAAGAGAGCAGCTAGAAAAATGGAGCGCAACTGGAAGAAAACAAAACTAGAGGTATTTCGCATTTCATGGAAGGAGAGCTCTATTGCTTACAGAGAGGCTTTAAAAGCTGCTAGATCTGCTTATTTTTCAACCCTATTAGAAGAAAATAAACATAATCCTAGGTATTTATTTGAAACGGTGGCTAAACTAACGAAAAATAAAGCTTCAAGCCCAGAAGTTTCCAAGCAACACAGCAGTAATGACTTTATGAACTTCTTCAATTATAAGATTGATAATATCAGGGACAAAATTATAACTATGCAACCGTCTACTACAGTATCGCATCAGGCAGTGCATTGTAGTCTCCCTGAGGAAAACTTTGATTCATTCGTTGCTATAGGAGAGGAAGAATTTACTAAACTCATTAAATCATCTAAATCTACAACATGTATGTTAGACCCTATACCAACTAAGCTACTGAAAGAAATACTTCCAGAGGTCATAGATCCTCTTCTTAATATCATTAATTCGTCTTTGTCTCTAGGATACGTACCAAAAAACTTTAAGCTGGCTATGATTAAACCGCTTGTTAAAAAAACGCAACTTGATCCTTCAGAATTAGTCAATTACAGGCCGATCTCGAATCTACCTTTTCTGTCAAAGATATTAGAAAAGGCAGTATCCTCACAACTGTGTTCCTTTCTTGAAAGAAATGATATCTGCGAGGATTTCCAGTCAGGATTTAGACCGTACCATAGTACCGAGACAGCTCTCGTTAGAGTCACAAATGATTTGCTCTTATCATCCGATCGTGGTTGTATCTCTCTATTAGTGTTACTTGATCTTAGTGCTGCATTTGACACCATTGACCACAACGTTCTTTTAAATAGATTAGAACATTATGTTGGCATTACGGGAATTGCACTAGCATGGTTTAAATCATACTTATCTGACCGTTATCAGTTTGTAGCAGTAAATGATGAGATGTCTCATCGATCACAAGTTCAGTATGGCGTACCACAAGGCTCAGTACTAGGACCGCTGCTGTTCACTCTGTACATGCTACCCTTAGGAGATATCATTAGGAAACATGGCATTAGCTTTCACTGTTATGCCGATGATACTCAGCTCTATATTTCTTCAAAACCTAACGAAACTTATCAATTCACAAAATTAACGGAATGCATAGCGGATATAAAAAATTGGATGACTTGTAATTTCCTACTTCTAAATTCTGAAAAAACAGAGTTTCTAATTATTGGACAAAAAACTTCCTCACGTAATAATCTAGAATACTGTCTAACACTTGATGGCTGCTCTGTTAAGTCTTCGTCGTCGGTTAGGAACCTGGGTGTGCTCTTTGATACCAATCTTTCATTTGAAAGTCACGTGTCTAGTATCTGTAAAACTGCATTTTTCCATCTTAAAAATATATCTAAATTACGCCATATGCTCTCAGTGACAAATGCGGAACAATTAGTTCATGCGTTCATGACCTCAAGGCTAGATTATTGTAATGCTCTACTGGGTGGTTGTCCTGCACGCTTAATAAACAAATTACAGCTGGTTCAAAACGCAGCAGCTCGAGTTCTTACCAGAACCAGGAAGTATGACCATATTAGCCCAGTTCTGTCAAAACTGCATTGGCTCCCTATTAAACATCGCATCAATTTTAAAATATTGCTGATTACTTACAAAGCACTGAATGGTTTAGCTCCGCAGTACTTGAGCGAGCTCTTAACGCATTATAGTCCGTCACGTCTATTGCGATCTCAAAATTCCGGCCAGTTGATAATACCTAGAATATCAAAATCGACTGCTGGCGGTAGATGCTTTTCCTATTTAGCACCAAAACTCTGGAACAGTCTTCCTACCATTGTCCGGGAAGCAGACACACTCTGTCAGTTCAAAGCCAGATTAAAGACACATCTCTTTGACCTAGCTTTCACATAATACATTATAGACTTCTATAATTTAATGTTAGGCTGCATAGATTAGGTCAGCCGGAACCGGGAACACTTCCCAAAAATCCTGATGTACTCGTTACATCATGAGAAGAATGGCATCTACGCTAATTTTAGTGTCTGTGTTTATCCTGAGGTTTTCCTGCAGCCTGCCGGATCCAGGCTGTATCCAGATCTGACGAAGGACCTTCGCCTGGACCGATGACAACGCAGTGCTGAAGTGCCAACTAGTCTCTCCCTATGGAGGATCCCACTACCACTCTACAGATAAGGCGTTGTCGGGAAAATCCGTTTCGCGTTCCTACCCCAAAGCAACAAAATAAAATAAAATTCTTTATCAAAATTTATAGGGAAAGACAAGTACTTTGTTTAGGCTTGGTTTGTAGGGAATTCCAAACCTACGTATATTCAAACGCACATAACTATAGAACCCATTCTAAATGCTCATGTGAACGCCATCAGTGTTTCTCACAGGTTCGCGTTTAAAGTCTGTGTAGAGGGAATGGTGTCGTCTTAGCGGCCCCTAATTTAATAACAAATGATCATTGCGACGGAAGCAAATCAATCAAAACTAACTTTAGATGGAAATAACTTAACTCTGCTGTAAAGCCGAAACAATCTCTGTTACCTTAAATTATACGCTTATCTCTGTAAAGCTGCTTTGAGGCAATCTACGTTGTTAAAAGCGCTATATAAATGAAGATGACTTGACTTGACTTGACTTGATCTACTCACCACTGACAGTAACACTGATGGTCCTCTGAACGGTTTGTGAGCTGCTGATCATTTGTAGAGAATAATCTTCAGAGTCTGTGATTCTGGAGCCACGAATAGTGAGAGATCCAGATTTTTCACTTAGCTGCAGTCTGCCTTTGAATCTCCCACCAGCACTGGTGTCATGTGATAAGAACCGATTGGTCCCTTTATTGATTTCAGCAATGAGATGGTCTTCAAACTTCCACAATATCAGATCATGTCCTTGTATTTCAATAAGACCAGTGTATAAAATGATAGGTTCTCCCTCCATCACTGATACCGTCTTCATTTCACCTGTCATAGCAACAAACACATACTGTATGAAGAACATTGGTAGACAGACAGCAGAAGTAGGAGGTGATGGGTAGGGAAGTAAAGCACAGCACAGGCAGAACTTTTGAAAAAGTAGCCTGCTATGACACTGTTTTATTTTCAGTCAGGGAGAAAGTAAAAACTGAGGTTGTTCCAGCTTGTTCCAACGTCTTGCAAACGCTGACTTGCATTTAAGAGTTTAATTTCCTTCCATTTCAAATAAAAACATGTCCATGATTGTCCCCACATGACATTTTACACTGGTATTAGTATAATATGCTGGTAAATATTTGTATGTTCTCGTATTGACTTCATATGGTATTAAATTTTAAATGTTCAGGTCTTAAAAAGCATTAAATTTGACCTTAAAAAGAGTGCAGCAATATTGAATATTGATATTGAATGGGGTACAAAGGAGCTAAAGGTAAAGGAACATTTTATTTTCTACTAAACCACAATATGGCACAAAAACTTGCAGTATCACTTTACAAAACAAGCATTTTTTCAAGAAGCAAGTGAAAATTTGGCTGATCCTTGACCTTGAAAGGGATGACGGGAGAATATGTAAAAGTATGGTATTTGGAGGAAAAGTATGGTAGCCTATTTGTGGTAAAATTTGGGGTACAATAATAAACATGATAATAAACAGCTTGCTGACTTTTCCATTAGTTGACATGATGGTTTAGCCTGGTAATACCAGACTCTGCTACTTCACTTTGCTTCGTAGACAGAGTCTGGAATAGCATAATAGAGAAGTGTTTTCTCTCTCGCGGGGGCGCTTGTCTGAAGTTTAAAATCATTGGTTACCCGTAAGCCAATCACATAACGTTTGGTTATGGCGTGTGTTATGCGCATGCTCAGCCGCATCTAACTTCCACTGTAAACACACGTATGATGCAAAAACTAAACCAGAGCGAAATACCGGAGTGAACATGGCTGTGAACGACTTTTGCAGATTATGTGAAGTAAATCTACGCATCCACCACGGTACAATCAGTGTTTACGTCACGGCTCTCAGCCCGCCCTCTGTTCGTTGATTGGCCGGCCGTCTGAAGGCCGGTGGAAAACTGAAAGATAGGCTGCTATCTCAGACTGACTACAGGAGCGAAATGAAATTAGCGGAAGTAGGAAGTCTGACGTAGTCAGGCTAATGATGGTTAGATTCAGATGGTAAATATCATATAAATGTTTATAATGTAACCAACATATTAATATATATATATATATATATTTATATATATATATATAATATCATCATATAATATCATATAATAAAATATCATATGTATTGTTACTACTGTAAAGATATAGCAAATTAACATGGGATCTCATTCAATGCTTTCAGAATTTTTTACTTTTTATATTGTTTCTGTATTTTTAAACTGAACATATTTTAATGACAGTGGCCTACAGTTATTGAACAAAAATGAATTAATTTATTAAAATAAACAGAAAATATTATACACTTTGCTAAAGGGATTGTTCTGAACAAGTATGTTAACTTAGACATTATTAAAAACATTATTTTAACTAACGTTTTTGTATCAATACTTTAGGTCTTTTTGCCCCATGCTGGTTTTTCCTGTGTGTGGGGTAAAAGCCCCCCCTCACCACCTCATACATGTATAACATTTTTTAAACCAAATTAACCACTTTTATGGTTTATTTTCACACAAAATATGTTGCTCCATCAATTTTTAATAATTTTTTTTTTTTTATTATTATTTATGCAATGATAAACTATGGGAGAAGTGAAAAGCACTTTTGGGCTTTTTGTGCTAAGTTGTGCCTTCAGCCCATTGTAACCTGAAATTCAAAACACATGTTTGGTACTTTTGTCATGCGTTTTCCATGTGGTGCAAAGTTGTTCTTTATCCAGGAAACACGTTACAGGACATTACAACATTACAATATTAGAACGGTATAAGTCTTACTAGAAACATTTAAACATAAAAGGAATAACATATTAAGCACATGATAAACTAATGGAAAACCATCTAAGCAAATTATTAAAAAAATAAATAAAATAAAAAAACCTGCATGCTTATCCTGCATCTTAAACATAACATTTTGGTCTAATTTAATGTAAACTTAAGAGTTAATTTGAGAATCTAACTGTTTACTAGAGTCTTCACAGAGTCAATAGGCTAGAATTTAACAGAACAGCTACTCACCAACAGCAATATATAATTTTCTGTGTAAAATCATACTGATGGTGTTGATCTCCATTTTATAATCTCCAGTCTGATCTCTTCGGATGTTTCTGATGGTGATTTCTCTGGTTAGATCATTCAGATCAATGTTTTTCCATGGGCCATTTAATCCATTAACTTGCGCGAGACCATCACTGGTTCCGAGGTTTGTAAATTGACATTTACTGAAAGATTTTACTATCAAAATTGTAATGAATAGTGACAAATATTACATCATTTTAAAGTTTAAAGGCTCGATCATCGATATTTACAATCATAATGTCACAGTGACAACATCACTTTAATTTGTGTCAAGAATTCGTAACAATTCACACAACATCGAATCTGAGAGTTCCGAATTATTGTTGTCCAGTGAAGATGGCAGACAAATTCAATCATACAAACATAGGCATGGTTTTAATGGCAATAAAGCAGAGCATGTAATAATTAGACATTTTAGTCCAAAAAGCGTTGATTTAAGAAGAATATCGATTAATGATCTTATCGATTAATTTGACTTAGTTTACATAACATGTCTTAAGATTGAATAAAAATCATGTACGTTTTCCTGTGAATTATGAACACCAATGTTGTTTCAGTGGTAAACGCTATATTGCCTGTTTGCTCAAATCTTATGAATACAATAGCCCCACCCCTAGCATTATCTGTGCAGTGCTGATTGGTCAGACATTCAAAAAAATTCTAATAGCATCACCAGCTGTTGGGACATCCAAATATGCCGGACCTATAACTGCACACAAGAAAACTAGTAAAGTTTTGATGGATGGAAAATGTAGCCAACAAATACCATTACAGAGAATTGTTTGTATTCCGCAATCAGCCTTGTGTACATATTCAATTTTGTATAGCCTATAGGTGTTTTAGTACTGTGTTCTTACTGTAGGTGTGTTAAATAATTGATGTGTCACTGGTGTAACAAAACTGAATTCCAAAAATAAAAATTGTATAATCAAACATTTTTTTCTGAACACAGACTGTCTGTCAATGACGCCACTGCTTTTTCCAAACAGAAAATGCTCTGATAGTCCTGCCCCAATAGTCCTGCTTCAAACTCACTTCATTGGTTGAGCCTATACAGTAGTGTTGCTACTGTATTTCAGAGTGCTCTGGATGTTCCCATGTTTGATAGCGCCACACAGTCACAGTGTTAAACTTTTCTGGGAATCAACAAATACAAATGGCTAATTTTTAAGTTGTCTGCATATTAAAACTGGCCGCTGGGACATATCATTTGGTTTAGCACATATAGAAGGCCTGTGTCCTCTGCTGAACTAGTTTTAAACACAGACAAAGACGTAAATGTTTGCAGACTGGAGGGAAAAGTATATTGGTGGATGCACAATGCTGTATGAACAATAGGGAACAGGTGTAAATGTGTACCAACTATAGGTAACATAATGCTGATGGCAGTATATTGCAAAATATTAAAGCAAAGTAAAGAGACGTGAGCAGTGGAGGCAGACATAAATATTTAAACCCAAAAATATAGAGAGAGAGACATGGCAGTGGGGCAGTTTGCTGTAAACCAGTCATAATGCAAAAGAGAATATGAATATGAGAAGAGAAGAGAAGATGACAAAAATTACAGGCTGGAAATAGATTTGAACATTTGGGAAAAACTTTTGAGAATGAACTGAGAACGGAAGAGTAGAAATAAAGAACAGACAGAAACCTCCAGTCGTGCGACTTTTGTGAGTGTTTCACTGTGATTGTGCTTTTTTTGTGCCAGCGAGACTGTTTCAGAAAAAAAGAAAAGAAAAAAAAAACATTTATTTGTTGTGATAATAAATTGCTGCTTCAATAATTGTGTTCAGTTGTGAATAGTGCTGTATTGCGTGACATTTCATATTGATGGAATCTCCAAGTGTCTTTCTTTTTCCAATGTACTTTCACGAAGAAAAACAAAACTTACTTATGTTTAGTGGTGCCCATGATATCTTGTTCAGACATGTGGCTTTTATCTCATTGCTTTTATAAGTTGCTCTGGCACAGTTTCATATATTTATTTCTAAATGTATTTTATTTTATATTAATGGATCAACACTTTCCAAAATATTTAAGCTTCTCTTACTGATTTTCTATTGTAGGGTATTTAATTTTGATATTTGAACATCAAACTGACAACTCTCTTCTTTATATAGAGTCCTCAGTTATGCCTGTAGTCCAGAGGGTTCATGAACTGTGACTGTTTTAGTCTGTGTATGTCAGGTTTGGGTTTGAGCTCAACTAATGGGGGCGACTGTTAAAAGGTTAAGCGATCAGTGTTGATGACTTGATCTCCAAACTTCCAGAGTATCTGATCATCTCCCTGTATATCAGTAACACCAGTGTGTAGAGTGACAGTATCTCCCTCAGTCACTGATACTGACTTCACAACATCTGTCTCAACAAGAAACACACGAGCAGAAGAAACAGAAATAGTTTAAAACAGAAAACAAGTTTATAATTTCCACACAGTCACAGTTACTTGAAATAGCAATGTGAAGAGGAGTCAAAAATCTGAGACTTAAAATTTGAATAGACTTTGCTCCTATAAAGTCATCTTTTCTGTTTCAACAATACATTCAAACTGCAAAATCTCATCTGCTCCACACCATAAACGCACACACGTCATCTTTGTCTGGTGTACAACCAAGACTCACCCAAGCTTTGGATGTTATTCTTACCTGAGATACCTACTTTCGTGTTGTTCCCTTGCCTGTTTCCGTCTCGAGTTCTCAGTGTGTTCTTCTAGACCCTGTAAGAAGAAACACATTCTTATTTCAGTTAATCAGCGATCCATTGATGTGAAAGTGTCCGCGCGGAGTGTCCGTACCTCAGTCGGACTGTTCAAGCCTCATCCTCATCCTCATGATTGTTGTCTCCCTGCAATATACTTTGCTTGCCATTTATCTGAATGAATAAATGTTTTTTAATGTTTCTCACTACTATTGCGAGTCTGTGTTTCCTGACAAAAGACCAGACCTACACTGATATGCCACAACCATGAGCATTCAACTCTGCCTGATTGACCTGTTTTTCTCCCTCTCCAAAAAAGGCCGTCTGATTGAGGAATACTTCAAAAGATTTCTTAGAGCTGTCTTCCATCGTGTATTTGGATAATGCTTTGCTAATGAAAATATTTTATATAGGTTTAGACGAGCCCTGTATGCCATGGGATGTTAACACTTGCGAGATGGAGCAATATATAAATTATGCTCTCCTGCATAGTCGATCTACCCCCAATAAACCCCTTATCCTTCCTGTAATTCTCGAGCCGGTTCCTGAGATGGAAATTCCAGACTCTGTTTCAGATCGTAAATACTGAAATTAGAGACTGAAATTTCCGAGTCCACGCCAGTGAGAGAAGTTTCCGAGTCCGTTCTCGTGAGTGGAATTCCCGAGTCAATTCCAGTGAGTGAAATTCCCGAGTCTGTTCCAGTGAGAGAAGTTCCTAAGTCCGTTCCAGAGACAGAAATCCCAGTGTCCGTTCCAGAGAATGAAATTCTAAAGTTTGTTCGAGAGACTGAAATCTGTTCCAATAGATATACGCAGCTGCTGCTGTGTGTGTCTGGGCCACACACACACCTGTAGTGACCACCTTTCCATCGAGGAAATACAGTTGACGTGTGTTCCATAAACTTAAATTCAGAAGACAAGTAAAGGAAATCAGAGCATGATCTAATTTAACTACAGTTAGATTAGTTAAACTAATTTAATCTAATCACTACATTTCTAAGCACTACATTTCCCATCATCCTCCCTGGCTCCCACCTGCACACACTCCACAATCACCCGCACCTGTTAGCAATCACCCTCATCTGCACCACACCATAAAAGCACACACCACATACATCATCTTTGTCTGGTCTACAACTGTACAAATAGGCAGAGGTGTAAAGTCCAGGCGTCAGAAAGTAGAAGTCCTGCCATATGTTTATTCCACCCATGAACTCAGCCAGCTGATCTCCTGGCTGAAAAACTGTGCTAATTAGCAAATCCAGGTGATTGGAACAAAATACTGAGGAGGATTTTTACTTTCTGAACCTGGACTTTACACCTCTGCCAATAGGGCACTATTAGAGGGGACAGCCATTTGTAGTGGTGTCTGAAACCATAGTGGACGTTACTGAGTGCATTCTTTCAATCCCACAATGAACCGTAATAACGAATGTACAACCGATATACGCTCAACGGCTAGAGAATACCCATAATGCACTGTGAGAGTCGCACGCTGAATGAATTCCCGCGTCTCGCCAGGAGCTGGCGCCACAGCTGAATCATTCATCCATTTTCCAAACCGCGCTGGTCCAATGTAATATCATACAGGCATAAATTCATTTTTAATTGATTATTAAATTATTTAATTATAATTGATATGCTAGTCTCCATGTCAGAGTTCAAGATAAATCTTTTCATTACTACTGGAGATGCCAGTTTGCTAAGTTTTAAATGATTATTATTAAACAGTAAGCACAAACTATGCAAAATCGGCAGAGCTTCCGGCGCACTCAGTGTCCGAATGCGCTCACTCGTTTTCATCAACTCCTTCAAGTGGACTATATTAGTTGAGTAATGTAGGGAATAGTAAATGAGGGTATAGGGGGCGATTTCGGACACAGCATAGGACTCATCCAAGCTTTGGGTGTTATTCTTACCTGAGATACCTACCGTCGTGTTGTTCTCCTCATCTCCACTCCTGCCTGTTTCCATCTCCAGTTCTCAGTGTGTTCTTCTAGAGTCTAGACCCTGTAAGAAGAAACATATTCTTATTTCAGTTAATCAGCGATAAACTTACCTTGCCATTTATCTGATTGAATAAAAGTTTGTTATTGTTTCTCACTACTTACAACATCTCGAGTCTGTGTTCCCTGAAAAAAACTTAAGCAAACCATAACCCTTTTTATTTTATTTTATTTTTTTATTTTTTTTGGTGGGGCAGTGTATTTCTTACTCCTCTACTCTAGCATTTGGTTTGCTTTGGATATTGTTAAATGTTTTAAAATGTTATACAAATAAATTGTATTCAGTAGAAACTGGATTAGGTTTTAAAAGAAATCTAGAATTTCTTATTTTAAATGTACATCTAATGTCACACTTTAATCCAACACTACCTTTCAAAAGGATTTCAATATATAGCCTCACATATGATTTGAAACAAATTAAAGGCTTTGTGTTTCTTAGAGTTAGAATAAATCTCCCTAACTGTATCCTAGTCTCGTGTGGTTAAAGAAAGAGATGGAAAAAAATATGTCAGGAAAGAGAAATTAATCGACAAATTGTAATTCAATACAAAATTAATTTTGTAACACTTGGAGACATTTGATTTGGTCATTTATAAACGTCTATGTTTTTTCTTCTTAAAGTTGACATAAAAATAGCATAAACCTCTTGGGATAATGTGAAGTATTTTTAAATAATTTACTGACATTTACGCTGAATTAGTATTTTTTTTACTGTTGCTGCTGTTTTCTAACTATTCAATTTACAATAAATAAATAAATAAATAAATAAATAAATAAATAAATAAATAAATAAATAAATGCTTAACCCATAATAATAAAACGTGTAATCATTCCACTGCAACTAACCTGTTCAGAGACAATTGATTGACATAAGTTACTCACCATGTACAGTAACTTGAAATTTCTTCAGTTTAGCATCTGTACTCTTCCTGATGTCTACACTATAATGTCCAACATGTTCAGTTCTGATGTTTGTGATGGTCAGAGATCCAGTCTGTTTGTCCATATCAAGTCTGTCTCTGAATATCACATCTTTTGTATAGATGATTCCATAAAATGTTTCCTTCATTTTAGCAATGATTTCATTACCAAACTTCCATATTATCTCTTCATCTCCCTGTAAGTCTGTAGGATCAGGGTTTAGAGTGACAGAATCTCCCTCCATCACTGACACTGTATTCACTCCATCGGTATCACCAAACACACCTGAGGAACAAAGAGGAACAGTTTTGTTATATAATAGTGTAGTATTTGTTCTGTAAATACATTATATTAATGAAAACAGTTTCTTAGGCGATGTATTGTTTGTTTACAGCTCTATTCCTCTATTGGTACGGGTATAGTGTTACACTATATTTGATATAGTTTCACGTGTTTAGGCAGTTCTCTAAAGTGATCCTTGTCATTCACATTCATGTACAGTACAGAAGGGATATTATGAGCTCATTTATGGTCAGTCCCTGGACTTACTTTACTTTATTCTCCCATACTGCTACATATTCTTGTGCCATGATAAAGGGGCAATGACAAGACTTGCATTTTTTTTTGTACCCAAGTGTATTAGTACCTTTTAAAATAATTTGATTAATTTGTGACATGTATCACTGTATTCTGTAAAACCTATTTAGTTTGAATTCATTTTCAGTACATTCAAATAATACATATTATTTTATGTTTGGCATCTTAAACCCCTAAAATGTCAGGTGGAGCAACTGTCCGTACAAATGAACAGACTAAGATAACTATTACAATTGGTGATTTAATATAAAGAAATTCAAAATAAAACACTATGGCATAATATTATGTTTTGAAACCATTCATATAAACATATTTTATAACTATCAGTAGTTTTAAAGCTGTTGAGATAAAAACTTTTGTCTGGCAATTTGTGTATTTACATAATACAGCAATTTCTTACAGTGAGTTAACAGTTGCTTTGCAAGTTTGTAAATTTAACTCAGTTTTCAGTGTCAGTAATGCAAGTAAACAGATTTTTTGCATTGTGTCACTTGAAAACTAAGCCTAATGTGACTTGTAATTTCTACAACACATGCAAATTGTAAAAGGTATGTGGCAATATTAGTAATAGTAGTAATATTCATTTAAACAGCCTGAAGATACTGTTACTCTTAATGTAAGGATGTGAAAACCCAAGTGCAGTTTATTTACAAATCAAAACGTGATCAAACATGAAACAAAAGCATGGCTTGGCATGAAACTCAAAACTTAACCATGAACATAAGCAGGGGCTAGAACATAGACATAGACTTACTAACAGTGGATACAGAAACAAAACTTGACAAGGAACAAGTCAAACATGAGGGCTTAAATACACAATGACAAGACAAGGGACACTGTGAACATTATCAAGACAATCAACCAATCCGAACATTACACATAATGCCTGGTTCACACTACACTCTCAGAAAAAAAGGTACAATTTTGTACCAAAGACGGTACAAACCCTTGTCACTGGGGCGGTACCTTTTACTGGTACAAAATTGTACCTTAATATAGAGGAACAAATTTGTTCCATTCCAGTTTGTACCTTAAAGGACATGATTTGTACCATGGGCAACCAAAATGTACCTTTTGTTTTTAAAAACTTGTTGGTACAATATTGTACCTTTATCAAAGGTACAAATTTGATCTTTTAAGGTACCACCCCAGTGACAAGCCCCTTTGTACCTTAACTGTGTCAAATTTGTTCCTACGAGAACTATTAAAGGCTATTTTTCTATTGAATAACAAGCACATTCAACATCTGAATCCAAAAGGCATCAATTTAATCATTTCTGTAAATACATATCAAATACATATGAATGTTTGAATACTTTCATTCCAACTTACAGTAAAGTATTTCTTTGTGTAAATACATCAAAGACTTCACAATACAATAAAGACTTAGCAAAATTAACAGAATATCACTTCTTTAAAAAGATTCGAAAGAATTTAAAATGCAATTACACTAAAATGTTACAGTACATAAAATATATTTTCTCATCTACAACAAAGCTAGACATGTTTTTTCCCCCAAATTTTCACACAATACCCTTGCATTTATTTTACTTTTTTTTAAAACACCATCCTCCAACCCGAACTGCTCGGCAATTTCAGATTTTACACTGCTGAAGATTCTCCTCTCACTGAAGACCCGTCCAGTCAAGAAGTTCCCAAGATCTGCACAGTGGGTTGAGATGTAGCTGGTTCTTCCTGAACATAATGAAGAATCAATATTAGAAAAGACAGACGTACATTTATTAAATTTATACTCCCAATGACAAGCTCAAATTTGACCTCTAGACTTAAAGTGTAAGTTGCAGGTTAACCACCACAGCCAATTAATGTGTAAATTAAAGTGTTCTATATGTATATATTTAATTATTTCTGTCTTAAAATGCGTTAAAATAACATTTATTGGGGTTTCTTCAAAGGTAGCGTGTTTTTTCAGTTACTGGGTGATGACGTCACAAGAGGAACTCGCAACCCATACTCTGCTAGATTCTTACTGTATTATGGCTATCTGGAGAACGACTGAGGATGTGGGAAACCATCAAATTCTTTATGGACCACAGCCCTACAATTTTTAACCGGTCAGGCGTGAGAGAGGGGAGCCATGGCACTCAAAGAGTTATTAATGCTTGGTGTGAGGAGAATTAGTGGAGGGTTGGCCAGGTGTCCCGGTGAGTAGCGTTAGCTCGTTAGAGCTAGTCTAGCCTGGTGCAAACTTAACCCGGATAATATAACGGAACAAGCAAGTCTTTTCAAAATATTGCCGTCATGTAGAATAGCAAGGAGGGACAACGACTGAAGACATTATTTACTTACAGTAAGTCAGTCCAAATCAGAGCTGTAACATTAGAGATGCACACACTGCACAGGCACCAATCGCTAGTGTCATCGCCGCCTCAAACGTCATGTAATACCCTTCCTCAATCCACGCGTTATCAATTTCTCACGATTTAATTAGCAATGTTTATTGTCAGAAAAGAAAAAGAGAGATCGATGTCCCCATCACTGTGTTTGTGTGGGCTATGCCAGTTGAATCAGCAGTGGAGAGTATGTGCTGCCGTGAGGTGAACGCGTTTAGGAGTTTAGTGGAACAGCTCGACCCGCGACCGGCTGATCTGACGTGCCTGAACCCGTTTGTTTTGCGAATAGCTTATTCTCATTTCAGGCAGGATCACGGTCCCCTTGAAGTCAGCACACACGAGTATGTTTACAATGGAGTTATTTTATCCATAATTTTTTTTATCAAATAAAACATACAACCAACTTTTCTGAAGTTATGTAAGGCGAATATAGCTGCTAGCGTACGGTAACTCTACTAGTGAGTTCCTCTTATGACGTCACGCCCCATCTAGTGGAAGGGAGCGGGAGCGGTTAAAACCACTGTTAAAAGTGCCAACTTTTCATATTATATCAGCATTTTGGTATAAAAAACAATGGTGGGCGGTTCTTATCTTTATGTTTAATAAACACATTGCATTACTTCGTGAAAAATTTAACCTGCAACTTACACTTTAAGGGATAGTTCACCTAGAACTGAAGGTAACACTTTAGAATACTGTATCTTACTTACTGCATAACTAATAAGGAATTATTGAGGAACTAATAGATAATTATTTATTAACACTTAAGTCACTACTGTTAACTACTAAGGAAGATGTGTTAACTAATTAGTATGTAATAGAATTGTATGATTGTGTTAAGTTTCAGTTAGTTAATCAATAACTAATGAATTATGTCATAACTCTTGAAGAACTATGATCAATTATCTATTAATTAATGTGCAAGAAAAATAACTAAGAAGTAACTACTAATGAACAGTCATACACAGTGGTTACTACAATAAACCGTTTTATTTTAGCAGTGGAGTGGTGGATGAAGTACACAAATCAAGTACTTGAGTAAAAGTACAGATAACCCAATAAAATATTACTCCAGTAAAATGATAAACTATTGGCCTATTCATTTTCAAAATTACCTTAGTAAATGTACAAAGGTAATTACTTGAAAAGTAAAAAGCACTGATCAATGTTTTTTATTTTATTTTCTAGCCAGTTTTAGTCATTCTTCAGCACTAATAAGAAATATAAGTGCAGACATTTACTAGGCTATATATTGATCTGCAAATAAGCAAACTTTATATTTAATTAGCAAAATGTATCATAATGTATGATAACTTATCTATTTTACAAAGGTTTAGATAATACCGTTAATAATGTGTTTTTTACAGTAAGTTTGATTTGAGACAGAAGTATGTGGTAATTCTGTATTAATTACTAATGAGTTCCCTATATTCTCACTTTAGAATACTGTTCCAGGTTCCAAGTAATTCCTGAAGAATTATCTAATAATTATTTGTTAATTACCAATTCATTTCCTTATATGTTCACTTTAGAATACTGTTTCAGGTTATAAGTAGCCTAATTCCTGGATAATTATTTGATAATTATTTATTAATTACTAATGAGTTCCCTATATTCTCACTTTAGAATACTGTTCCAGGTTCCAAGTAATTCCTGAAGAATTATCTAATAATTATTTGTTAATTACCAATTCATTTCCTTATATGTTCACTTTAGAATACTGTTTCAGGTTATAAGTAGCCTAATTCCTGGATAATTATTTGATAATTATTTATTAATTACTAATGAGTTCCCTATATTCTCACTTTAGAATACTGTTCCAGGTTCCAAGTAATTCCTGAAGAATTATCTAATAATTATTTGTTAATTACCAATTTATTTCCTTATATGTTCACTTTAGAATACTGTTTCAGGTTATAAGTAGCCTAATTCCTGGATAATTATTTGATAATTATTTATTAATTACTAATGAGTTCCCTATATTCTCACTTTAGAATACTGTTCCAGGTTCCAAGTAATTCCTGAAGAATTATCTAATAATTATTTGTTAATTACCAATTCATTTCCTTATATGTTCACTTTAGAATACCGTTTCAGGTTATAAGTAATTCGTGCAGAATTATTTGATAATTATTTATGAATTACTAATAAGTTCCCTGTATTTTCAGTTTCCCTCAGTCATTGCCTCAAACATGAATTTACACAATGGCATTCTATGCTGAGGAAAACAGACACACACAGTACTGTATATAAAATATAAAAACTAATCTGAGGTTAGTTTTGTATGACTGTTCATATAGTAGTTACTTCTTAGTTATTTTTCTTGAACCTTAATTAGTAGATAATTAGTAGTAGTTCTTCGAGAGTTATGACAGAATTCATTATTTATTGATTAACTAACTGTTACTTAACACAATCATAAAAAAATATATTACATACTGATTAGTTAACACATCTTCCTTAGTAGTTAACAGTAGTGAAGAAGTAGTTAATGAATAATTACCTATTAGTTCTTCAATAATTACTTATTAGTTATGCAGTAAGTAAGATACAGTATTCTAAAGTGTTACCGAACTGAAAATTCTGTCATTTACTCGCCCTCAAGTTGTTCCAAATCTGTTTACTTGAACAAAAAAGAAGATATTTTAAGAATTGAAAATGAAACAGTTGATGGGGCCCCATTAACTTCCATAGAATATTTTTCATACTATTTTCATACTATGGAAGTCAATGAGGCCCCATTGACTGTTTCATTTTTTGGGTGAACTACAAAACCTGCAACATCTCGTTTGGCATCCATGTAATGTGCTTCTATAACGGATTTCAGCTTAGCCAACCTCAATAATTTTACTTAAAGGGTTAGTTCACCCAAAAATGAAAATTATTTTGTTAATTACTCACCCTCATGTCATTTCACACCTATAAGACCTTTGTTCATCTTCAGAACACAAATGAAGATATTTTTAATGAAATTCTAAGAGCTTTCTGTCCTTCCATTGGGAGCAATGCAACTAACACATTCAAGGCCCAGAACGATAGGAAAGACATCATTGAAGTAATGTGACTCCAGTGGTTTTACCAATTTTATGAAGCGATGCAGGTGCTTTGTTTTAGCAAAAAACACAATTTACCATTTTATTTAGTAGGGGGAGCACTACGACGCATGCGAATTGTGTTGACTCAAGACCGGGTGTTGTTCCGTGAATGTGCTTTAGATAATATTATTTTGTAAATAGGGTAGAGGTGAATTATGTTTTATGTTTTTTTTTTTGTTTGTTTGTTTTTTTTGGCAAAACAAAGCTTACATCGCTTCCTAAAATTGAGGTTAAACCACTGGAGTCACTTGGATTAGTTTAATGGTGTCTTTACTACCTTTCTGGGGCTTGAATGTATTAGTTGCGTAGGCTACCACTGGAGGAACAGAAAGCTCTTGGAGTTCATCAAAAATATCTTTATTTGTGTTCCGAAGATAAACGATGGTCTTACAGGTTCGGAATGACATGAGGGTGTATAATTAATGACAGAATTAAATTTTTTTGCTGAACTATACCTTTAAGGAATCCTGGAAACACCTTAAATCAACCACAGCATGCATTCGGTCCATTTTCTGAAATAACTGAAATGCAGATAAGAAAACAAGTTTCACACACACAAAAAAACTTTCTGCATTTTTACATTTTCCACTAAGTTTTAAATTATTCACTTAAAGCTTCATATAAGTAAAATGTTAAACTAATCCATTTGAATTGAGAAGTTTAGTAAAAAATGTGTGAAGAGACTACCGCTTGGTATAATAAACAGATTAAATTTAGGATTTTATTCACATTTAAACATTGAACAAACAGAAGCTCAACCGCACTTGCGGAAGCTCAAACGTGCTGCAAAACACACGAGAATGAACATCATCGGTTTTCGCACGTCTAGCCAACATGCTTGAGCTTCCGTTTACCGCAACTGTTGTGTGAATTGATGAATTATTTATATGTGAATAAAAGCCTAAATTAAATCTGTTCATCATATAAAATGATCGTATCTCTACAGAAAAACTTGGGACTAAACTGCTCAATTCAAATTATTTTACGATCTCTTTATTATGGTAGCATACAGGTATCAAAAGACATTTTGAAATTTAATATGCACAATGGCAATGTAATATATAAAATGGCAATGTATTTCTTATTTAAATTTACATTTTCCATACCATATGTGCAATGTTTGGGGCAAAGTGACAATACAAATTCAATAATATAATTAAATTAGCCATCTCCTACACTTGTTTTAACATATAATTTAAACATATTACAAAAATGATTAGAGATGTTTAAAGGCATAATTCACACAAAATTAAAAAAAAACTCTGGCATTAATTATTCACTCTCATGTTGTTCCAAACCTGTAAGACTTTCGTTCATCTTTGGAACACAAATGAAGATCTTTTTAATGAAATCAGAGCTTTCTGTCCCCCCATTGACAGTCCATGCAACTAAAACTTTGATGCTTCAAAAAGTTCATAAAGAGATCGTAAGACCAATCCATTTGAATCGAGCAGTTTACCGTAGTTCAAATTTTCATAAGAGACATGATCGCTTTATATGATGAACAGATTTCAGAAGCTCAACCGAACATGCTTGACACATGAGAACAAACCTCTTTCTCAAACGTGCTGCGCAACACACGAGAATGAACCTCATTTGTTTTCGCATGTCAAGCAAACATGCTAGAGCTTCCTTTTACCGTATCTGATGTGAATTGATGAATAAAAGCCTAAATTCAACCTGTTCATCATAAAGGAACACAAAATTTAGACTAAAACACTCAATTCATATGGATTAGTTTTACAATCACTTTAGGAACTTTTTAAAGCGTCAAAGTGGTAGATGCTTAGCTGTCTATAGGGGGTCAGAAAGCTCGTAATTGATTAAAGAATTTTCATTTTTGGGTGAACTAACCCTTTAACATGTTCAACGTAAAATTGTAGCAAAATGATAATTTAAATGCTATTTTCCTTAATTGCATTTACACTCACAGTTAAGACACTTATGATTGCATTTTTATTAAATACCCGCGATGAACATGGCAAAATTCAATCTGGATTTAAAAAAAGGATTCCGAGACGATCATTGCATCAAGTGCCTTAGCTTTTGAGTGTAAAAGCAACTAGGAAAAATAACCTAAATTATAATTTTGCTATAATATTTGCTTGAACATTTTAAACATCTAATTTCTGTAATACATTTCATTTTTTATTTTTGAACTTATAAAATTGTCAAATGTATGTTTTAATTTTATGTTAAAGCTAGTGTAGTAATGCAAATTATTATATTATTGATTTTGAATATTTTTTTTGCTCCAGATGTTGCACATATCATATAGAAAATGTAAATATAAATACAGAAATACATTGCCATTTTACACATTGCATTGCCATTTTGCACGTTACATTTCATATTGACATTTGGTACCTGTATGCTACCATACTTTGTGAGTGTCAGAGTTTTAAGGGAATATACTTTAAGTTACGTGACAGAAATCTTTCAGAGTTCATTTGAAGTGCAGTTACTGTGCTTTATCAAGATTGACATCACTCTGTCATTATGGCAAACATTTTGTCTTAGAAATATAAATTCAACCTCATCAGAAAAAAGAATATCATAAGATTAAGAAACTCAAATAACACATTGTACTGATACTTGCCTCGCAGCTGAGGACGCAGGAAGACTTTCAGAAGTGTGATCAGTGAGACCAGCACTGACAGTTTACCCCTTCATGATCTAAAAATCACAGACACATTATCTGAGTATATGACATGTATATGACTTAGGACAGAATCAGGTAATCGCATTCATTTAAACACAGAACGAGTGATCAACTATTTTATCTGCGCACTGTTCGTTGGCGTTCAATCACGTTGTTCCAAAACCGCATAACTTACAGTATTGTGGACTAATGTAAAGTAAACCAGCATGGCACCTCTGGTTGAGCATTCATTTACAACAATAATGTTTTAAATGTGAACTTACGACACAGAAACTCAATTGCTTTAAATATATTTACAGACGGCTATCACTGACTGGATTCGTACAATTAAGCTATTTACACTCGCTATTATCATGTTGAGTAGCTGTAACGTTTTATACATTTTATTTGGTTAAACATAAACATAAAACCCACCTTTGAATTTCCTCTTCTCTTCGTCTTATAATTCGAGTCCAGCCACAAAAGTACTTCTGACGATAAAGAGGGCGAAGCCATGGTTTGTGGTGGTGCTCCGTGGGCGTGGCCGTGCTCGTGCTCGTAATCTGCTTCGCGAAGTTCCCGCTCTCCGGTCTATTTGAAAATGCAGTAACGGCTGCAGCAACCCGGCAATCAGTTTCATGTTGCCTAATAGCAAAGTTAACATTTAACAGTTAACGTTATAGTGGATAATGGAGAACAAACGCCATATATTGTACACGTGATGACTTAATAATAGTCAATAACTGCATTAAAAAAAAATTAAAAAGTGTAACGTTATAACTTACAAGTCAAATGGCTAAAAAGCATTTGGAGCAAAGCTAATTTAACTCGCTAAATTAACGTTAAGTGGCTGAAACATTTATATTTTAGACTTGTGAACTAAATATATACATAAATTATCAGAACTCACCTTTAAATTTCGTCTTCTTCAAGTTTGATAAAATAATCTCGACCGCGCTGCAGTCGTGTAATGTTAGCCTGCTGCCTGCTGCTTCCCGCTGACAGTTCGGAAAATTCCGTGGCTGAAGCGATTTCGACCAATCAGTGTCTTGTTGCTATGCCAAATATTGAACACAGCAACCAATCATGAATGAAACAGTAATTTGGTCCATCACTGATGTGAGAACAATTATGTACCTTCATTTCAATTGTACCTTAACAGGTACCAAACAGTATCATCAGTGGTCTTTCCTGTACCATTAAAGGTACTATTATTGAAAAGGTACAAAACTGTTCTTTGAGGAACATTATTTGTACCACCTGTAATATTCACGTAAGCACTGAATATTTGCGACAGTGATTTACGGCGCCACCGCATGTGGACTAAAAAATATTGTTTCTGGCAGGGTCACTTGGACAATGTGACATGTGAAGACGGCTGCACGTTGGCTAATAAAAGTTTCTAGTTGTTCGGTACTCGCTGTACGTCTCCTCATTTATTACTGCACGCCCTGTGCAACATATACAGTTAAACAAGAACAAGACATGGGGCCCTATTTTAACGATCTGAAACGCAAGTGTCAAAGCGCAAAGCGCAAGTAACTTTGTGGGCGGGTCTTGGCGCTGTTGCTATTTTCCCGGCGGGATAAATGACTCTTGCGCCAGGCGCAAATCTAAAATGGGTTGGTCTGAAGTAGCTTCATTATTCATAGGTGTGGTTTGGGCGTAACGTGAAATAAACCAATCAGAGCGTCATCTCACATTCCCTTTAAGAGCAGGCGCGCTTGTTCTAAAGCGGATTCCTATTATAACGGCGGATTTGCCAGGCGCGCGCCAGGAGCGGTTCACAGCCAAGGAGAGCAACGCTCTCGTCAGGGATGTTGGGGATGGAGAAACCCACCCAAATTAACTTCGGTTAAAAAGGCGTATGATAATTTGGGTAAATGTGTAAGCTAGATGTATGCTTTTATAATACATTGTATATCTATCTATCTATCTATCCATCTATCTATCTATCTATCTATCGTAATAATGTATAATTTGCAAAAATGAAAACTGCTGCTTCTGTGTAGATGAGAGAATCAAAGTGTATGCGCGTTGTGCACACGCTACATTGATTATGGCCAAGCATGCGCCCTTAAAATAGCATATGAATAACATGCGCAACGCGCCACTGACTTTAAACCATTTTTTCCTGGTTAGTGGCGCAACTGTTTTCTAAACCTGCAAAATAGCATGAAGGAACGTTTGCCCTGGAACACGCCTCCTTTTTTGCGCTGAACCGCCCAGGGAGCGCAAGTTCATTCCCTAGTTTAGCGACGTGCTTCTGTGGAGGAAAAAACGCGCTTTGCACGGGTGCAAAATAGAAATGATACATGCGTCGGTGTACAAAGTCAATTGCGCTGGGTGCAAGATAGGGCCCATGGTGTCAGAAGAAAAGTAACTAAAAATGGATTTTGCAGCAGTACCATCTCCGCACATGGACTGGGAATCGTCCAACTTACCAGATGCATGGCGTAAGTTCAGGCAACATGCAGAGCTCATGTTCGCGGGTCCGTTAAAGAAACGAGGTGAAGATGAAAAGTGCAGTTACTTGCTCCTGTGGATAGGAGAGAAAGGAAGAGATATCTTCAACACCTGGGCGCTGACAACAGATGAAGCAAAGGTACTGAAAACATATTATGACAAGTACGAAGCATATGTGATGCCCAAAACAAACACAATATTCGCCAGATATAAATTTCATGAGCGAATTCAAGGAGCCAACGAAAGTTTTGAGCAATTTATGACTGAACTAAGACTATTAGTGAAAGACTGTGCTTATGCAGACAGCGAGGAAATGGTTAGAGATCGCATTGTGTTTGGCATTCACTCTCCGCGAGTGCGAGAAAAACTGTTGAGCGTCGGCTCGGAGTTAACGTTAGACAAGGCCATGGATATTGCTAGATCACACGAAGTTGCACAGGCTCAGCTCAAAACGTTTGCAAGCAGCACATACAACCCCCGTGATCAAACAGTGCACGCAGTCATCTCGCAGAAAGAGTCACATAAGCGAACAGTAAAATCTGGAATGAAAGTCTTTCATCGAAGCAGCAATGACGTCACGGAGCGCGGCAGAAATTGCGGTTACTGTGGCAACCAGGCTCACGGTCCTTCTGGAAAATGCCCGGCAAAAGGTAAACAATGTGGCAAATGCGGGAAATCCAACCACTTCGCCAAAGTGTGTCGTTCATTTTACAAAAAGAATGTCCATACAGTGAGCAAAGATGTTTCTCATGATGAAGAAGACCTAAATGAAGAATTTTTCGTGGATGCAGTCTTACAAAAGTCATGTGACACAGAACAAGCATTTGCAGACATACTGCTGGGAGAAGAAAAAACGGAAGTTAGTTTCAAGTTGGACACCGGAGCACAGGTGAATGTCATTCCACTGCACACATTTAATACGCTAAAAGATCAGTGCAAGCTCACACCGACTAAGCACAGCCTCACTGGATATGGTGGTCAAATGCTCACAGTAAAAGGTACATGTGTGTTCTTGTGCAGATACAAAGACAAAGAAACACTGATGAACTTCTACATAGTCAACACTCAAGCACCACCTGTGTTAGGTCTAAAAGCATGCCTGGACCTGGATTTAATCAAGCTAGTGCTCTCAGTGAACGCACTTAGAGAGGAAAAGTCCATTATGGAGGAATATGCTGATGTATTCGATGGCATTGGATTATTTCCAGGGGAGTGCACAATCCATCTAAAACCCGATGCAACTCCAGTTGTTTATCCACCGAGAAGGATACCACTGGCTCTACGTGGCAGACTGAAAGAAGAGCTGCAAAATATGGAAAAACAAGGAGTCATAGTCAAGGTAACAGAGCCTACAGACTGGGTGAACGCACTTGTGGTCGTGGAGAAACCGCGAACTGGCAAACTCAGAATCTGTTTGGATCCCCGCGACCTCAACAAAGCTATCAAGCGTCCACACTACCCCTTGCCAACGATAGAGGACATCACGCCCAAGCTAACGGGTGCAAAATACTTCAGTGTTTTAGATGCCCGTTCAGGGTACTGGGCAATAAAGCTAACAGAAGAATCGTCCAAGCTAACGACATTCAACACTGTACTAGGGCGATACAGATTTCGTCGCCTTCCATTTGGTATCATTTCAGCTCAGGATGAATTTCAACGCAAAATCGATGAGACATATGAAGGTCTAAATGGTGTCGTTGCAATCGTCGATGATATCCTGGTTTACGGTCGAACCAAAAAGGAACATGACGACAACTTGCATGCAGTGCTGCAAAGGTCCCGTGAGAAAGGTGTGAAGCTCAACCACGAGAAAAGCATTGTGAGTGCCTCTGAGGTTCGCTACTTCGGTCACTGCTTATCCGCTGAAGGAGTCAGGCCAGACCATGAAAAAGTCTCAGCGATCAAGCACATGGAGCCACCAAAGAGCAAGGCGGAGCTCGAAACAGTCCTGGGAATGGTAAATTACCTGTCCAAATTTGCACCCTGCTTATCAGACATCAATGCACCACTTCGTCAGCTGCTCAAACAGTCCAGCGAGTTCATATGGGATTCCCAGCACGACGCCGCATTCCAAAAAATGAAAGATCTCATTACTAAGGAACCCGGACCTGTACTTGCATACTATGACCCACAGAAAGAACTGCACCTTCAAGTGGATGCATCGAAATATGGCCTCGGTGCAGTCCTGCTGCAGGACGGGAAGCCGCTCAGCTATGCTTCAAGATCACTGACTGAATGTGAAGTTAGCTATGCTCAAATAGAGAAGGAGCTCTACGCGGTTTTATTCGGCTGCAAGCGTTTTCATCAGTACGTATATGGCCGGAAAGTCATAGTGGAGTCTGATCACAAGCCGCTTGAAGCAGTGATGAAAAAACCACTAGCCGCAGCTCCGCCACGACTTCAAAGAATGATCCTGCAACTCCAGAAATATGATATCACTATCACACACCGGCCAGGAAAGGAGATTCCTGTGGCAGACACCCTCTCTAGAAAGTTCATAGAGGCAGAGAACGACAATCTCAGTGAAGGAATGGACATGCAGGTCCACATGGTATACAAAAGCTTACCTGTCAGTGACGCAAGGCTGCAACAGATCCGTGCTGAGACTGAGTTAGACAGCCAGCTTGTCCAGCTCAGGCAGGTGATTCTGGATGGATGGCCTGGAGAGAGGAGAAAATGCCCTGCAGACATCAGCGACTTCTGGAATTTCCGAGACGAACTGTCATTGACCAACGGAATCATTCTCAAAGGTGAGAAGATAGTCATACCCACATCACTCAGAGAAGATATGCTCACACGCATTCACGTCGGTCACATGGGCATAGAGAAGTCGAAGCAAAGAGCACGAGATGTGTTATTCTGGCCAGGAATGTGTAAAGAAATAGAACGCATGGTCGAAAGATGCAACACTTGCCTGGAGCAACGCTGTTCAAACACCAAGGAGCCCATGATTCCTCACGAAATTCCAACCAGACCATGGCAGGTGATAGCTTCAGACCTCTTTACCTGGAACAGCGAAGAATACATGGTTACGGTAGACTACTATAGCCGCTTCTTTGAATTGGATAAACTCAACACCACCACAGCTGCCACTGTCATCAGCAAACTCAAAGTCATCTTTGCAAGACATGGCATCCCAGAGAAAGTTGTATCCGATAACGGTCCACAATATCGGGGCAAGGAGTTTGAAGACTTTGCAAAGTCATGGGGTTTCATGCACACCACCACGAGCCCCCATTACCCCCAGAGCAATGGTTTGGCTGAGAAGACTGTGCAGATCGCAAAATCGATCTTGACAAAAGCCAAGATGGACAGGAAAGATCCCCATCTCAGTTTGCTAGAGTATAGGAATACACCTGTTGACAACTACAAGTCACCTGCCCAGCTTCTCATGAGTCGCAGACTGCGATCCATACTGCCAACCACCATCAAGCAGCTCCTACCCAAAATTGTCAGTCTCACAGAGGCACGCTCTAAAAGAGTAAAGCAGCAGCAGCATCAGAAAAAGTATTACGATCGCTCGACTCGTCCACTGTCCCAGCTTCACACTGGACAGCGTGTTCGAATTCAAGAGCACGGTCTTTGGAAACCAGCTGTCGTTGTACGACCTGCCGACACACAAAGATCCTATCATGTTTGCACTTCAGATGGTCGGGTGTATCGCAGAAACCGTCGTCATCTTCTCAGCACAAAAGAAGAGCCTGTGGAAAATACCCGCGTTCCTGCAAACATCGAGGAAGAGCAAAACAGCACTGCCTCATCAATGCTTCAGGTACACACTGAAGTACCAGCACAGCATTCAAATGACAGAGAGATCCAGCCCATACAATACCATACCAGATCGGGTCGGGCAGTGCGACCTAGAGCAATCCTTGATTTGTGATTGGTATTTCGTCTGGGGTGTAGGCGGATCGCTGCCCCTATGAGAGAAATGGAATCTAAGATCTGGTATGGGCTGTCTGAGAATAATGGACGTTTTGTTTATAAGTATTGTTTGTCACAGGTGTTTAGATGTTTTGTGAAATACAGCAACCTCTGTGTTTATGCTAGGGTAATGTTTCAGTGATTTGAGTATGCATACTGCATTGGCTTAATGTGTTTTTTTTTTATTCTTTCAAAAGAAAGGAGATGTAATATTCTCGTAAGCACTGAATATTTGCGACAGTGATTTACGGCGCCACCGCATGTGGACTAAAAAATATTGTTTCTGGCAGGGTCACTTGGACAATGTGACATGTGAAGACGGCTGCACGTTGGCTAATAAAAGTTTCTAGTTGTTCGGTACTCGCTGTACGTCTCCTCATTTATTACTGCACGCCCTGTGCAACATATACAGTTAAACAAGAACAAGACACCACCGTGTACCTTTTTTTCTGAGAGTGTATACAACTTAAAACGACGGCAGATTGCTGTGCTGTTTAGACTACATGACTTGCTCTGGAGTCTTGAAGTCGTTGTGGTGTTCACACTACGTAAATAATCTGCAACAGGGGTGTCGTGTTCTCTCAAGTGGGGTTTAATGCATTGAGTTAGTGTTCAGTAATGCATAGAGTTTGATTGTGCTGAATCATTCTGTTATGCCTGATGAATGTATGCGTTCATGGATCTGAATGGATCTACATTTCAGGCACCTATATGTCCCACAATGCATACATTTGGATGCTGCATTAAACAAATTCTTAAAGGAATAACATTTTTTAATAATATATCAACTCCATAGCAGATTCCAAGTGATCAAGGGCTTAGGACGTTCCAATTCATCCCATTACAGTTTCTGCCAGTAGTGGGCGTCGTTTAGTATTTCACACATAAAGATTGGTGAGCGCGGTCACCTGCAGATTTGCAAGCGATTACCGATATGCAATATGAAACCGAAATCGCGACACTCAGATCCACAAACCTGTGTCGCGGTGTGGGAAAGCAGAATCGCGTTATCCTTCCCGTCCAGATCCAATGCTACCACATCTGTAAATTACTATTAGTATTATTTGAAGTTCACATTATAAAACACGTAGACCTACACCACAAAGCTAGTTGAGGATAAATTCTTTAAAATTGGGCAATTCCAGCATAATGTGACATTTGCAGTCAAAACTTGAAATATAAATTCTCAGAAAATGCATTATAATACCAATATATTTAAACGTCTGTTTATATATCCATACTCCCTTAATAAAGGAGTCCAGACATTAGACAAATATCAGTCTACACATGCGTTTTATAGCCTATTTATTTAATATGAGGGAAATATGTGACGCACATGCGGACGTGACACAAAAACTTTAACTTTTAGGTGGCAAAATATTTTTTGTAATTCTATGAATTACACTGTGCAAACCAAAAGTAATACTACCCACCAGATGAAGAAGGGTTGCTCTCCAAAGAACATAAAATATTCATTTTATTTAATTTTTCGTGTTCGAATTAGGGGAGACCGGGGACAGTTGTAACAGGGCATGGGTGCAACATGTCATTTTTCTCCAATCAGAAACAAGCTAGAGTGATGTCACTCATAGACCCTCCCCCCACCAAGAAGACAGAAGACATATTCAACATCTGCTGCTGCATTTATTGAACAAAACTTGTTTTGGAGGTATGAAAGTAAATGTTTTTTTGTCATACTGTCCTGACATTTTGTATGAATTAATCAAAACTTACTTTGAATTATTGCTTTGTTGACTTCTAAGTGACATGGTTAGCATGTGTCAAAGTCAGTGTGTCTATATGATGTTCTGTCATGGCTGATAGGGTCGGGGACGGTTGCAACAAGTAATAAATTGCATGTTTAATAAAAGTTTGTTGCATTGCAAATTGTTCAATTCTTTCTGTTTGACACTGAAATATGGAGAGATTGAATATCATCTGTAACTCCTGCACACTGAATCTGTGTAGGCCTATGTTCTACACATGAACTAACAAAACTCAATAACTGTTATTTGATAAATATCACTAAATAAATAAATAATAGGCTACAATAATATTATTGTATAAATAATACTATAATATTATAGGCCTAAAACAGTTAATATTTTCAGAATTCTATGCTCATTGAGACAAAAAGCTAGTTAATTAGTGAGATTTAAGGTATTTTTTACATGCTGCAACCCCCCCTCCCTCCTCCCTATTTTTATTCTGAGGTATAAATAACGTAATTTCATATTTGTATGTTAAATGGCAGAACATGACTCAGCAGACAAGAATGCATGTTTTGCATAGACACGCAAAAGACTGAACAAAATAGCACGATGCATACATTTTAATTGCTGTTTTAATGTAAAGCAATTCCAATGTACCTTTTTTTTGGAATAGAAAAAAAAGGTGGGGTTGGTGTAGCATAGCTATTCTGAACAAGTAAACCTTTTAAGTGCTATAATTCAAAACCACCCAATATAATGTTATAATAACAGGTTGTAACAACAGTCATCCAATAGCGAAAATCACGAGCTGGTGGTAGTTTATGGCAAATAAGCCTACCGCACCCTGCATGCCTTAATGACAGCGACAGAGCAATAGAGAAATTGAGTGATAGATTGAGAGAGTGATTTATTGTTCCGTTCAACCACTAGGCCTACATGCGTTGTCATGCGTTTGCACTTTGCAGTCATGTAAAATAGTAATGCTCAGAATAGCCTATTGTAGGTCGTCAGCACACTCTAGTTTGCACTACTACCAAACACACAGTCACACACGTGTACAAACTTACCCCAAAATACGCTTGTAATGTTATTTTCATCTGTCACTATTCGCAATGTGAGTTATCACAACGTCCATTTATAGAAAAGTAATGCATGCTTGTGTTTAAAAAAAACTGTAGATATATGTATAAAAAAAATAGATATGGCCTACGAGGATAACAGTCTGTTCCGGTTTATAGTGAAACCGAAAGTGTTGAATAAATAAAAATAAAATTGACTTACCTTGCACGAGTAATAAAACCCCAAAAAGCAAAGTAGTATCCCTCATATTGGTGTCGCTTAACTGCGTCCAAATTACAACGGCAGTGACTCGGGATACTGATGATGGGCTCGTAACATACCTTGCAAGTCACGTGATTTCTAGAGAAAGCGGGTGTGTCACGTCATACCATTTCAGTGTACTTTGACTAGATTAAAAAAAAAAAGAAAAGTAACAAAAAAAGGTGCTCCTTGACTAGGGCAAAAGTATTTTCACACACAATTGACCATAATATAAAATGTTTGTTTATTATGTGTTTGTGATCTTTAAAAAAATAAGAATAATTAAGCTAGTATTGTAATAAAGCTGTTTTGTTAAAAAATACTATTGATTAATTGGGAGGTGGTCTCTTTTAAAGAAGTCTGATGCTAAAAGCCTAACAAATGGAAATTTAAAATAAAGACTAAAACAACTTACATCCACTGAGCAGTATTTTTTATTTTTATATATTACTTGGTTAATATAGAATGTTCCTTTATAGATTTCATTACCCACCCATGCAAAGAGAAGAGATATGTTAATTTGAAAAATCTGATGGTAATAGGCTACATTTTTATTGCAAAAAAATATAAAATAAAATAAAAAGTACTAGCTATTCCTTGCAATAAAAAATGCTTTTTCACACTGTCATCATCGTTAAGCCCCACTTTTAACCCTGGGTAAAGGAACGTGTCCCGCTTGTAAATTAGAAGCAGGGTTAGCACCACTTTTCACCCAGGGTTATGAAACCCTGCTTAAGAGCAGGATTAGCACTGCTTTTGTGCTGTTAACCCTGCATTGCGGTGCTGCTAAACTTGTACAGTGTGAAACAATACAGCTAGATGCGCAACCAACAACCAATCGCGTGTCTCATATTCACAATTAGGAATAGCTGCAGACTAGCCTGGGAAAACCCAGACGAACTTCCGGCAAATTTAGATTTGCTCTGCAAGTCAGTCTGGCCAAGAGCCCATTCAAGCCATTTCCAATCTTTCCAAAATCTTGGCACCAGTCACAAACGTTGAGGTGGGCTTTACACGATGACGATCACTCTGATTGGTTTTAGGTCTATCCAATTGCGCCCAGAGGCATTTGAGCGACGTCCATTGGTGACGCCCCTTTGGAAATGGGATGTGAATAAAGCTTCCCCAGACCCACTCTCAGTTACGACTGAGCAGGGTCTGGTGTCAACCAGGCTAGCTGCAGAGACTGGAGATCTCAAAAATGGGGCGTGAACTCCAAAAGTGGGCAGAACCTCCAAAAGAGGGCGGTGTCTCCACAAACAAAGACTTGCGCCATTGGCTATGGCTTCATCCAATTGTCATGACTTCAAAATAAAAATTCGTAAATTAAAAATAGTTTCTAGTTGATCTAAAATAAAACATTATTTTTACTTGTGGAAACGTTTTACTCAACTTTACTCAGTCTACAGGCTGCAGCTATACCCATATTCACATGCTTTGGACAGTTACGGAAACTCTGTGCGTTGTATACGTCGATTAAGGGGAAAAAAATCTAATGGTAACAGAAAAGGTGACAATTGGAGTGAAGAAGAGACCGCTTCATTCTTATCTATATAGTTCGAAAAGTCCATTACAAGGATAAACTTGATGGTACAATGTGCAATGTTAGAGCTGTTATGTAAACATGTCACATGCCGCTTCGTCCAATCAGTGACACTGACGACGCAAGTATGCAAATAAGTACATTACATTCAACCACAGAAAGAGTGCAGAATGTCATGATTAAGTGATGAATTCAATATTAGTAAATACATCATACAATTTTTAAATCACACTTAATACATGTTAACAAAGGGTCAGTTTGTGTCTGCTGAGAAACTGTCAGACATCTACAGCATGTGGTCTATTGGAACTCAAAGTGACAACATTTTTTGGCCATTATGAAATGAGAAGTGGGAATAATTTTGCAAAACACAGCATAGCCTAATAGCACGAGAGCTGTAAGTCAGGGAGTAATCCCTGTTAAATGGATTATTAACGATTTTTATTGTGGAAAAAAGCTATAAGCACGGGTTCCTATTGCATGGTGATATAAAAGGCTAAGGTGATAAAAAGCGAGATGCGAAAGTCAGCCACGACACCAGTATATTTTGTTCTTACTGACGCGTTCATGTAGATACACAATCACGCGCACTTCACGGAAGCGCGCAGACTGAAAGAGTTTTGTTCCCTGGTTGGCTGAAGAGTTTTTTTTTTTTTTTTTTTTTTTTCTCTGTTTTACTCACCGCAAATTATCTACACAAAATTTAAGATAATGAAAAAAATGTGAAAGACGCGATTCTGTCGTGTTTCATGAACTCGACCGCAGTTTTTTTTTTTTTTAGACATTTTGTACGGAACTATCTCAAACGGTGGAAGAAAATGATCCACGCTATTGTTTTGTTCTGTTTATGTTTTTTTCCTCATATTGGTGAGTTATAAATTTATTTATGGCTTCAGTGTTAGTACAGATTAGATGACATGCTAGCCTATTGTTTAAATCGTGCAAGGATTAAGGGTTTGCATTATTTAAATATTTACTTTTACGTTGCATAATTATTTACATTTCATTTTGATCTCTAGGCGCTGTGACAGAGATGGCAGTGATGGAGGGAGATTTCTTCACTCTCCGCACCGGTCTAACTGACATACAGAGCGTTGATAAGGTCGAGTGGAGGTTTGGATCGAGCAGAACATTAATAGCCTCAATAGAGAATGGGAGCATTGAATATGGTGGTGGTGATAAGAGATTTAGAGACAGACTACAGCTCGTGAGACAGACTGGAGATCTCACCATCACAAACGTCAGTAATGAACACAGTGGAGATTATAAACGAACTATCACTATCGGACTTCAGGAGCCGACCAAAGATATCCGAGTCACTGTTTATCGTGAGTATAAAAGATGTTCGCTAAATTGATTTATTTTTGAAAAATGTGTATAGGCCTAGTAAAAAAGTTTTTTTGTTTGTGACTGACATCGCAATAAACTCTCACTCAACACATTCCATACTGATCAAGACACACCTCTTATCTACTTCATACTTATTCTTGGATTTCTTTTAATTTTCATTTCTCCAGCTCATTTGCCTGTTCCTGTCATCACCAAATACTCTCCTCAATGTTCATCGTCGTCATCAGTGTCCAGAAGTGTGCTGTTGTGTTCAGTGTTGAATGTGAGTCACGTGACTCTCTCGTGGTACAAAGCAACCAGTTTAGTGTCCAGCATCAGTGTGTCTGATCTCAGCATCAGTCTCTCTCTACCTCTGGAGGTGGAATATCAGGATAACAACACATACAGCTGTTCGTTGAACAATCCCGTCAACAACCAGACCACACATCTGGACATCAACAAACTCTGTCACACACCAGGTAGGACAGTGGTGATAGTGTTTCTTCACAGTGTCTCGCTTACTGTTACCTTTTCAATAGCTTGCCAACCATTTATAATGTTTATTCAGACGTTTATTTGTCAGAATTTCTGTTGTTTTTCTGAGGGTTTTTGAAAATAAGAGAGTAGAGTCTGTTTGATGCAGTTTTTACAGAAGTGCCCACTTCTTTCTACAGACCACTGGAGTCAAAGAGCAGAAGCCGTGATCCGATTGGTCGTCACTGCTGTGATGGGCGTGGCTGCTGTTGCTGCTGTTATTGTACTGGTTTATGACATCAGATCCAGAAGAGTTGAACTGGAGAGGAAAACTAAGTTCATCGAACAGTAATGTGCCTGGTATTGTAAAACAGGAATAAGCAGTGTCTGTCTTTTTTTGTTTCTATCTCTTTCATTTGTTTTAAAACAATATCTTTTTACATTTAGGCCCCGAGGACCAATGGTCTGAGGACCCTCTTGGAATTGTTGTTTTTTTATTCATGTGTTTTAAAGAGAATATCAATATTCATAATGATAATGATGCATTACTGTTTTAATTTTATTTTCTGATATAAATCCATTACAATTGACACCATTTAGATTTATAAAAAAAAGTCATGAAATAAATGCCTAATAACTATACTATGTGTAGTTGATTTTGTCATCTCAGCTGCCTCAGTGCTCTGTAACAGTTCATATCAAACGTCAAATGCAGGCTAGTGCAATGCTTCAGTTGTAACGGTCAAAAAGTGTGAGATAAAATGTTATATTTGACAAGCATTTACGTTAGAAATGTTAAATGACCAATATCCAGGGATGCAAACGACGTTTGTCAAATTACGGAGTTTTGAGCTGAAAAAAATTGATAATGTGATTCATTTGGTAGCCTGTTTTTTTTATGGGACTTGTTCTGAATAATTATAAATTTCCTTGCAGCTGTAATAACACATACGCATCTTACTGAGTAGTCAGTGCAATTCAGTTCACTACCTAAAAATTCCCCCAGTAGCTCCCAAAAAAGACTGGGCAGACGCTCTCTTACTGGAAATCTGTTTTTCCCAGATAGCACACGTCTCCAATATGTCTTATAAAGAGCACTTTGTCTGGAAAGCATCTGCTGTGTGCAAACATCTAATAAACGTCTTTAAAAAGTCAGTTTTACATACATTCTAACCCATAAACATCTTGAAAACATTTTGTAAATGTCTATTTAACATCTGACAGGAAACGTCTCTGCGTTGCAGATGAGCAATCACTCGCACATCAAATAGACGTCTCTACGATGTATGTGCTATCTGGGATTCATTTCAGTCTAAAGCCATCAGACATGGGCTGCGTCTGAAATCGCATACTCTCTTGAGCATACTTGTTTTAAATAAGTCACTACGCGACCACTTAATAAGTATGTTCTATATAGTATGAGTGTGTGTAGTATGAATGTAATACTGATGTACTACATTCACCATTTTGTCATTATCATGTAACCTGTTAGAGTCAGTTGCGCTCCACGTCCAGTCACAAATCCTCTCCCGCGGCCTCATGGGATAGTAAAGTGTCCATCATATCCACACTTCAGAATCCAGTCATCCAGGTACTTTTTGCCTACTCTTTCATGAGTAGGTTTTTGTGAATTCGGACATACTTCTCTTGTCACATACTGTTTTTCGCCTACTATATAATAGGGAAGTATGCGATTTCGGACGCAGCCACTGAGAGGATTGAAACAAAGCAAAAAACTGTTGTTGCCATTTCCTGAGTAATTATGTAACCTGCAGAAATTGACACGTAACAAAATACATTTTAAAAAGTTTGCTGTTTGCTCTATTATTGTTATTGCTCAATATATGTACAGCTTTGTGGCAGCATTTGTGAATTTGAATTGAGTGAATTTAAAGTACTTAATGTTACTTGTTCGACTTCTATATTAAGAAAGCCAGCATTCATCACTGTTTAGAAAAAAATAGGTTTAAAATAAAATACAAATTAAAATGAAAGTGAATAGGACACACAATCCCCTAAACTGGGACCACCCCAATTTTACAGAAATTATAAGCAACATGGCAAATGGCATTGAAACGTCTCTAGTAACTAGGTCACACAAGTCACTAGAGGGAGCTAGTCACTAGGTCACATAAGTCACTCGGCGTTTCAGGAGCAAGACAAGCGTCCCATCTGAGGTCTAAAAAAAGTACTGTCAAACATCTACAGGATGTGGTCTGCTGGAACTCAAAGCGACAAGAAAAAAATTGGTCAGTATGAAATGAGAAGTGGGGAAAATGCACAAACATAGAATTACTGTGAAGATTTGAGGCATGTCAGTTATTTAGTGTCTCCTTTCAGGTTTGGAAATGATGGAGAGGTTTTTGTTAATGCTGTTGTTCCCTAGCCAGGGCCTATAACTGCAGTGAACAGAAGATGCTGAAAATAAACCACAAGAACCAAGACCATCTGCATTCATTACATTTAGATCAGAGAACAGATATCCATTTAAGATGACTTACGTTTAGGATCTTTATCTTAAAACAATTCGAAACATGGAGGAAAGACATCAACATACATGATCACAAAAAAGCGTGATTGTTTTCCCCCAGGTTGTCTGATGTTTGGTGAAGGGCTTCTTTTACTGATATCATTAATCTCGAAGTATGACTTCCCCTCAAAACAGCACAAAATAAAAACAGTCAAATAAGCCTATAGTGTTCTACTCGTGCAAGAAGCATCTGGTTTTCACTGAATGTTTTTGACACTCTTGTAGCTCAATTTCTGAGTCAAAGTGAAACTGCTGTGGTCTGAGTCAGACTGACCCAAATGAATGTGGTTTCTGTTGAGTGGACAAACGTCTCACTCTTGTTTACTATTGCATGTGTGCGGTTGACTGATGGGTAAATCTGCAAAGACATTATTTTCCTACACTGATTCGAAAAAAAATCTATAAAGAAGTGAATCCATCAACACTTTCATCGCTGCTTAACCTTTGTGCATTCTTTAACAGCTCATATTTCTCATATGTTGCCTAAAACAGCAGTACATCAAACCAAACAAGTGCTGCAACATTCTGGAAAGGATGAATAACACAACAGCACCTCAGAAAGAGAGCTGTCAGTGGTCAAAGGTAAAATCGTGGTAAAGTCTAAAAATTTGTCATTAGCTAGGCCTATTGAAATAAGGTATCTATGGAAACAAGTGATAAACACAGGATTCTGTTTTGCGGTGTTCTTAAAAGCTAAGGAATAAAAAAAAGGATGCGAAACTGAGCCACAACATCAGTATTTGAGCTTCGTTTCTCTTATCAGTGGGAAGCGCGTTCATGTACACAACCACGCGGCACGCGCACCACACGGAGGCGAGCAGACTCTTTTGATTGGCTGAAGAGTTTTTCTCCCCCGTTTGGCTCCAACCCGCAAGTTATCTTGTACAGATATTGTGTTTAAGATAATGGAGCACGCTTCAAGACGCGATCATGTCGTGTTTCATGAAATGAAGCCGAGTTCTTTTCTGGCGTAAAGCCATTTGATGGATTCACCTCGAACAGTTGAAGAAAATGATTCACGCTGTTTTGTTTTGTTCATGTTGTTTTCTTCTGGCTGGTGAGTTCTAAATACTTTTTGGAGCATTCAAATGATTTAGATTTTTACATATTTATGTTATCTCATCTTGTTCTTCAGGAGTGTTTGGTGTTGAGAATGATGAGATAAACGTGTCAGTGATGGAGGGAGATTCTTTCACTCTCCGCACTGGGCTTACTGGCATACAGAGCGATGATGAGATCGAGTGGAGGTTTGGATCGAGCAAAACTCGAATAACCAGAATAGCGGCGGGAAACGTTACTGAATATGACGACGAGAGATTTAGAGATAGACTACAGCTCGAGAGACAGACTGGAGATCTCACCATCACAAATGTCAGTAATGAACACAGTGGAGTTTATCAGCTGAGCATCATTATCAGCAATAAGAAGTCGATCAAACGATTCCGTGTCACTGTTTATGGTGAGCTTTCTTCCGTGTTTCAATTAAATAATATAAATCTTTCTAATTTTGTTTATTTTTGGTTCCCTTTATTTTTGTGTGTTTTCTAGCTCCCGTACCAGTTCCTGTGATCTTCAGTGACGCTTCACAATGTTCTTTATCGGCTGAAAGATCATCAAGGATCGTCCTGTGTTCAGTGTTGAATGTGAGTGATGTGACTCTCTCCTGGTACAAAGGAATCAGTGTATTGTCCAGCATCAGTGTGTCTGATCTCAGCATCAGTCTCTCTCTACCTCTGGAGGTGGAATATCAGGATAACAACACCTACAGCTGTGTGATCAACAATCCTGTCAGCAACCAGACCACACATCTGGACATCAGTGGACTCTGTCAGATATGTTCAGGTACCCTGGACCCAATTTTGTGGATTTTTGTGAAAGAGATATGCAAAAATTTCAGTGCTTGGTTTATTATTGTCTTTCCTCAGACTGCAACCTTTGTTTTGACACACCTGAAGCTGTGATCCGATTGGTCGTCACTGCTCTGATGGGCGTGGCTGCGGTGGCTGCTGTTGTTCTTCTGGTTAATGACATCAGAAGAGTTGGAAGAGCACAGACAAACAAACAGTGATGTACATGATATTGTATACAATAATAAACACTGTCTTTTTTGTTGTTTATTTCTCCTTCTACCTCATCATTTACTTTTTCAAAAGTACACTTTTCATTATTTATTCCAACTTTATTGTCTAGTGTGTGTGTGTGTGTGTGTGTGTGTGGGGTGGGGTGTGTGTGTGTGTGTGGGGGGGTTAATCCTCTCGTGTTAATATAGGTTAATTATCTGAATGTGCTCCTCCCGAACTTTCTTAATAAAACATAATTAAAAGAGCAAATGTGCCATTTTAAAAATATTACAAATATGTTCTAATATTATACTTAGGGGCAATATTAGAAGTGAATAGATGGAATGATCTTATAGCACAAGAATGCAACCTATTTCACATATCCAGTCCATTAGGAAATAAATACATCTGAATCATGCTTTTCTTAAATTAAGAAAATTAATAATTAGATGGAGTGATCTTAGCACAAGAACACAACCTATTTCACATATCCACCCCAGGAAATAAAAGCACCTGAATCATGCTTTTTTATTATGCTCATTCACATACAATGCAAGTGCAAATTAAATTAAAGGTTGGATGAAAATTATCTGTTTTCTTCATTTTGATTCATGTTTAACATTTTTCTTCAGTAGAGTCCCTAGTGAAAAATATGGCTAAATATATTTTAAATAACTTAATTTTGTGCAAATTATACTACAAATAAATGTATATACATATAATAATATAATTTATTTTAATAATATAATATTTTAATATATTTATTTAATATAAATACTGGTAGTAAATATAAAGACCTAAAATATTAAGTAAATATTAAGATAATATTTTCCTTACTTATAGTGATATTAAAACACATTTAGGCTTAATATTAAGAAAAGTGCCTTGTGTAATAAAGAAGTACTCCACATAGGGTTTAATTATAATTTTTATATCAGTAAGTCTCAATGATATGTCAGTAAATATGTTAATGAATTTGTAGTATACTTAGTATGAAATAAATGTATTTTAAATAGATTTTCAATAGGGGTGCAGAAATCATGAGACAGTAGAACAAGACAAGAGTATATCTGTACATTCGGCTCACATTACGATTTCAGATTTACAACTGACCAGGAACCAAACAAATTAAGTTTGCAAAACAGAATAAAAAACAGTAAAAAATAATCTACAAAAATTAACACTATACAAAAATGCTTCAGCGTACAACAAATAAAAAAGAAATGCAATAAGAACTGAACTTTAAAAAAAAGTTCTCATCCTGAGAAGGTAGCGCTCTGCTTTACACTGGATGAGACAAAGATCTGTAAACTGCATCTTTTAAAGGTGCATTAAGCAAGATTCTGAGTTTTTGCAGAACTATGCCACTTCTGGCGGCAAGCGAAACTGCAGCCAGAGATGTGCACGCTCGCTCACTAGACAAAAGTTTTCTTTTTTTTATCTTACGTGGAGTTTGCGTTGGTGTTTGAAATGAACTACAAGCAGGTCTCTTACAATCCATCTTCTACGGAGAATGCCGGCGAATACACAAACCTGCCAGCTATGTGAACGTGCCGTGAACGCGCATGACGTCACGCCCAGTCTAAAATTCCGGCCCGAATCCCTCTTATTTATTTTACTTTACAAGATTATAGAGACAATCTCAGTGATCAGAGAAGGGCTCATTCAGCCCATCAGGCAATTGTTTAAGCATGTATGGGTTAGAAAACGGGTATTTTTAACATGAAAAGTTGCTTAATGCACCTTTAAATAGAAATGAAAAATGCTCAGTGTGTAATGCAAACTAATATATCAACCAAACCTTGCTTCTTGGTTTGTACTAAACACAGCACTTGTTCATTTATACATTTTAACTCATGTTTATTGTTACAGTGATTATGTACTGTTGCATTTGGGGGATTCATAATTTATCCTGATTCTGAGGTTGGCTCAATTTATCTTCGCTGAAACCTGCTATAAAAACACAGAGTCACAGTTAAAAGAATAAAAATAGCAATTAATGTATAAAACAGTAATCTTAGAGCAGGTCATACAGTATGCATTTACACACACACACACACACACACACACACACACACACACACACACACACACACACACACACACACACACACAAAGAAAACAAAATCATTCACAGCAGAACATGCACAGAACTGATCAGCATCTTACCTAGTAATAGACCTCTTGATTAGTTGACTCCTCCTGGAATCAAATGCAGTTCTAAATTTAGTGAAAATCCTGAACTTCATAAACACAAGCAAGATTTTTTCTCCAAATCTAAAGCACAAGATGAATACTGTCTTACTGATGAATATTTCTGTATGTGCTTGAATACAAACTTAAAGGGATTCTCCACTTTAAAATGCAAATTCTGTCATCATATACTCACCCTCATGTTGTTTCAAACCTGTATGAATTTCTTTCTTCTGCAGAACAGAAAGGAAGATATTTAGAAGAATATCAGTAACCAGACATTCTGATATTCTTCTAAATATCTTCCTTTCTGTTCTGCAGAAGAAAGAAATTCATACAGGTTTGAAACAACATGAGGGTGAGTATATGATAACAGAATTTGCATTTTAAAGTGGAGTATTAATGAATGGAGTATTAATGGCCCTTTAATGAAGCCATTTCATACACAAATATGCCTAAATGCTAGTGCACAAACCCTTGTTTTAACAGTAATCAAACTTTGTTAAAAACAGAAACTTTGCAAGTAATACTTACTGCTTTGATTTTTTATATGCTGCTTGTAGCAAATTGGAACCCCAACTGCAACTGCAACTGCTACCACCAGCGCAACACTGAGAGCTATTACTGCTATAACAGCTGAAGACAGACCTGGATTTGCAATGATAACAAGAGAGTGTGAGTGAACATGTCTGATCTATAACAAACACTGTTTCCATGCATGTTTTATTTTCCATGGGAGAAACGTCTATGTGAGTACATTTAATTTTTTGCTCTTTTTAAGAAGTGATTGAAATAACAACAACAACAAAAAAAGCTAAAACCTAGTTGTTGATTTTATAATATCTAAATTGTTCTAAGACTATCTGAAAGATCTGATCTACTCACCCTTTACAGTAACACTGATGGTCCTCTGTATGGTGTGTGAGCTGCTGCTCATGTTCAGATGATAATCTCCAGAGTCAGTGGTTTGGGAGTCACTGATCGTGAGAGATCCAGTCTGATGGTCTGGATGCAGTCTGCCACTGAACCTACCATTAGCACTGTTATATAATGAAAACTTATTGGTCCCTTTGGTGATTTCAGCCATGCGCTCATCTTCAAACTTCCACAATATCTGATAATATTCCTGTATATTAAGAACACCAGTACGTAGAATGATAGAATCTTCCTTCTTCACTGATACTGTCTTCATTTCATCTGTCACAGCAATAAACACATATAGAGAGCAAATACGTTACTCAGATTCAAGTCATATGTGACCCTGGATCACAAAACCAGTCACATGTTGCACGGGTATATTTGTGGCAATAGCCAACAATACATTGCATGGGTCAAAATTATTGATTTTTCTTTTATGTCAAAAATCAAGATCATGTTCCATGAAGATATTTTGTACATTTCCTACCGTAAATATATAAAACATGTATCTTTGTGAGTGAATGCAGCACAATCACCAACATAAATGAACAACTTTAAATGAGATTTGCTCAATGTATGATGATAACAGATCATATCCGCCCCCCCCCCCCCCCCCCCCCAAAAAAAAAAAACACACACTCTAATTTAGATTTCGATTATTTCAATACATAAATTAAAATACTATTAACTTATCACGTGGCCTTGTGGAAGTTTACTGGTGGACATTTACCTCTTGTGATCCCCAGCCCCCTGGTTGAGAACCACTGTACTATAACATACTGTAATGGCTAAATGTCAAAAGGATTTGTAAATAAGCATATTACTCAGTGTTATTGTTAGTGTTATTTTTATATTATTCAGAAATGTCAGGACGAGGCACATTGTCACGTTTGAAATGTTATAGATTTAAAACAAATTATGAATGTATTAGTTATAGCTGCAAATTGTAGCATATCTTAAAAATCTGTTTCATTTAGTGTAAACTTAAGTGTTAATTTGAACAAATGAACTGTTCACTAAACAGTCAAGAATGAAATTATGCCATCTAATAGCCTACATTTTAATAGAATGTTATAAAATTATAGAGAGTTTGAGCTACTCACCACTAAATTTAATATGGAATTTCCTGTGTAAAACCATACTGCTGGTGATGATCTCCACTTTATAATGTTTGTCCTGGTCGTTTCGGATGTTTCTGATGGTGATATCTCCGGTCTGATTATTCTGATCGATGTTACTCCATATCACATCAACAGGGCCGTTTAACCCATTAACTTCCTCGAGACCATCGCTGGTTCCAAATTTTGTTTATTAACCTTAACGGCATGCTTTTCAAATGATAGTTTTTATTAATATTGACAAACAATATGTCGTTAGAAAGCTCAACAGCTTGGGATACGATATTTACCGTCATAATATCGCAGCAATAGCTTCACTTAATTCGTATCAGGTTTTGCCATCACTACATGCATCATCGAAACGGAGTTCTGAACTGTTTCAGTCAAGTGATGATGACAAATAAATTTAAACCAGTGGTGATTTCAGGTCAGTAATATAAAACAAAATAAATTAGATTTGTAATCAAAGACAGTGGAAATTTAAGAGGAATATCAACCATTTCTGCTCTGTTTTCGTGACATTTCTTCAGAGTAAAATTAAGTTCTTGTCATTTTTGCAATAGGCTACATTATGCTAATCTAGGTGTGTTTCAGAAGTAAAATACTGTATTATCAGGTTTGTAAGAGTTTTACGTAGAGAATAACCCCCGCCCCCGCATTCCTTCAGCAGCGGTGATTGGTCAGTCAGTAAAAAAAAGGGAGGAGGGGGGGGGGACTCTAATAGCGCCACCGGCTGTAGTAACTCGCAAATATGCACTACCTATAATACTCGCTGCACACAGTCAATCAGTGTAACACTAAATAAAGTATAAAGTTCTGATAAATGGAAAATGTAGCTGACAAAAACATTACAGAAATTAGGCCATATGTATTGTTTGTATTTCGCATTTAGTCATATGTAGACATTCAAGCATAGAAGTTCGGTAGTAAAATACCTGTATAGCTTTATAAATATTTGCCTCATGTATATTATGCACCACTAATGTTAATAAAACAACATTGCAAAAATAATAAGTGTATTCAAACAGGTTTCCCAAAGAGTCTTGCTCAAACTCGCACCATTGGTTTAGCCAATGTTGTTGTGTCAGGCCACTCAAACAAACACAAACAAACATTTTCAAAGCACCACAGAGTCAGTGTTAAAATTTGAATGACTTAAGAAGGCTTTGCACTGTATGATTTTGACAAAAAATTTCTTTTTACAATTTTAAGGAATAGAAAGTGTTTATCTTGTCGTAGGGCAAAATACTATAGTGTTTGATTACTTCGTTAGATATGTTTGTTAATCTTTGTATATTTTTGAGTGCAAAGTGCTGAATGAACAATAGGGCACATGTGTAAGAGTGTACAAACTAAAATCAGCAGAATAATGATGTGAAAGATTACTGAATATCAGGCAGAGTTAACTGTGTTGAGTTTTGCCACATATAGTCACTGAACGCCCTTTTTAAAATGTACCTTCTCTAAGAGAAAAAGCTAACATGAATCAAATTTTTAATGGAAGCCCTTTCAAATTTGATGTATAAATTGGCCAGACTTGTGGCTTGGCGTCATTACTTTTTTAGTTGCTCTGGTGCAGTTTTGTAAACTTATTCCTAAATTTCTATTAATTAAAAATTAATTGATCTTTACGTTCCAAAACATTTAGGCTTCAATTACTTTTTTTTTATAGCAATATAATGAATTCTGACTTCTGAACAATAAACTAAAAACTGTCATCTTTCAAAAGAGACCACATTTATGCACGTAGTCTAAAGGTTTAATAAACTGCAAAACAATTTGTTTGTTTATGTCATGTTTAGGTTTGAGCTCAACTAGTGGGTTGACTGTTAACTGGTTAAGCAAGCAACGAGGGTGTCTTGATCTCCAAACTTCCAAAGTATCTGATCATCAGCCTGTATTTTAGTAACACCAGTGTGTAGAGTGACAGTATCTCCCTCCACCACTGACATTGACTCCACAACATCTGTCTCAACAACAAACACATGAGAACAAACAGGAACTCTTTAAAATAGAGATCAATCTTTTAAGCAATTTTCAAACAATTGTACTTTTATACAGTGTGGTTTAAAAACCCCAAATATTATTTGAACCTGAAAATAAATAAATATTGTTTAGTAAAATAAAGTTTAGTAAATAAATTTTGAAATAAAATGTCCAAGATGTGCACTATTTCTAGGTTATGATTCAAATATGTGTAAAATAATGTCGTTGATCATGTGAGTGACTGTATTGATAAAACCACACAGATTATCTCTGAAGGTGTCATTTTAAAGGAAAAAACTAAATAAAAAAAGCATGACTTTGGATAACGCTGTATTTAACTTGGTGTCACCCCAGTTCTTTTTAAATAAATAAATAAATAAAATGGTTGCTTTCCAGACTCTACCGGTTCTACGGGCACTTAATCTGACCCTACTATAAATTATTCAATATTAAATCTGAATTTCTACATAATCTATAGGTAGCTGCATAAAGGTCCCCAAGCTCAAAACCATGCAGTCATCTGCATTTCAGCCAATCAGGAAATTACACAATACACAATATGTCTTCTTTGGTTACAATTAGAATTTTTTATTGTTTGAAATTTACAAAAAATGAAATAAATCAAAACAAATAAAAAAGGCAGTACAATCCCTGTCAATTTAATTTCATCTTCTTTATTATTTGTGTTTTATCTTTATGAATTTTTGAAAGGCTTATTGGACAAAATCTATGGCACTGTGGAGACTTATCCATCATATCCAATGTGTCTCATACCCATACCCTCTTACTGCAGGAACTTCCTTATGATAACTCATAAAATCATAATTATACTTCACATTGTCATTACAACAAACAAACTTATCAACAACACTATATGCCTAGATCTAATCTCTCAACCTGTATTAGGTTGGGAATGGGTTAATAGGCCTATATGATTTTCATGATAAAAAAAAAATCAAAATTAAAAAACAAAGATATGTATGTAAAAAATTATTAAATGAATAAACAAAATTTCTACTTTAATCTTGTCAAATTTGTGGAAATCATCTGTCATTTATTGGCTTCTATGCTTTTTTTTAAGTCAACAAAAAAATAACTCTGCACACCTCAAACTCATAACTTCTGTGACAGTTGCTCCTTTTATTTTTAAACATTACATTTAGAAACAAGCAAATCATTAAAGGGTTATTAGTTCACCCCCCAAAAATGAAAAATCTGCATTAATTACTCACCCTCATTTCGTTCTAAACCAATAAGATTTCCGTTCATCTTTGAAACACAAATTAAGTGTTTTTTTAATGAAAAGAGCTCCTTTGACTATCATTTTAAAAGCCCTAGAGGGGTTGTAAAAACATCATAAAAGTAGAAAAAAGTACAAATTTAACCTCTATTTTATGAAGTAAAAAAAAAACATAATTTACCACTATTTACAAAATAGTAATCTCAAATGCACATTCACCAGAGCACATCGACACATGCGTGTTGTGCTGATGCAAAAGCAGACATTGCGTGAACGTGCATTTGAGATTAATATTTTGTATAGAAAGTGGTAAAAAGTTTTTTTTCCGCAAACAAAGCACTCGTGTCACTTCAAAAAAAAAATTTGGTTAAAACACATGGATTACTTTATTGATGTCGTCACTACCTTTATAAGGGGCTTTTTACATGATACCGTTTTACGACAACTAAAAATGTAAAACTTTTTATGCGTTTCGTCCGTTCATTTACACGACAACAGCATTTTGGGTGCCTGAAAACGCAAACTTTTGAAAACGGCTTTGAAAGTGTATGTTTTTGAAAACGGTCTTCCTGTAAACAACAAAAACGCGAATATCTGAAGACGATGGCGTCATGCACAAGCGTATTATGTGTTCAGTCTATAGTGTTTCATCGCCATCGTTTTTAGTCGTTTTTACAAATCCGTGTGAATGGGGATCATTTTGACAATGGTGTCGACTGTATCCGGAAATCTCAAAGGAAAAACTTCTCAGTTTTAAGCATGTTGTTGTTGTGTAAACGTACCCTCAGGCTTGAAAGCGGTAGTTGCATAGACTGTCAATGGAGGGATAGAAACTCTGCAGAGTTCAGCTCCATCCCTAATCAAACACACTTGAACAAGCTAATCAAGGTCTTCAGAGTGACTAGGAAAATTACAGGTAAGTGAGTTTGATTGGGGTTTGAGCTAAACTCTGCAGGACAGTGGCCCTCCAGCGTTGGATTTGAGGAACCCTGTTTTAATCCCAAAAAATATCACATTGTAAGACATTGGTTACTCACCATGAACAGTAACATTGAATCTCTTGGATATCTGAATTCTGCCCCCGATGTCTAGATTATAAATTCTGTTTTCAGTGATGTTTCTGATGGTAAGTGATCCAGTTTGATGGTCCAGCTCCAGTCTGCCTTCAGAAACATCATCAATTGAGATTTTGTTGTTTGCGATTTGAGCTATGATTACATTATCTTCACTCATCCATTCTATCTTATCATCGCTCTGTAGTTCAGTAACATCAGTGTGTAGAGTGACAGAATCTCCCTTCATCACTGATACTGACACTTGCTTTACTTTATCCACACCAAATACACCTGTGGAACAAACAGAAAAACCTGTTGCAAACTGAGAGATTAAACTTATACATTATTGTAGTGTTAAAATATGTGCCATGAGTGTAGTTTGGCAGCAAATTCTCAAAGTCATATATTTAAAAGCGACAGCAAAACTGACAGCCTGCGAGTCATAAACCCTTCCGCAACCATTAACAAAAGCGGTTACAGTATCATTATTCTAGACAAGTAAAACTGATTATCACAGAAATTCAAACCAACCCCACCTGTTACAAGACTTGCACGAGCTTGTTGATTGATGGTTTATTGCAAAAACGTGTCATGTTTCTTGTGTAGAACTAGTAACACAGAAAATGTCAAAGACACAAACAGGATCATCTCATCTTGATATAGCCTAGCAAGAGTTCAAGAACATCTTTTTGTCTATTCTGAGCTGCACCCTGACTGACAACGACATATCCAATGCGTTTATGCTGTCAATTATATAGCTATTAGTCTATTTGTCTTGCCCATTATTACATTACGCCAGTGCATGCGCGGAATAGATTACAAGCCGTCAAGCGCCCTCTAGTTTTCACTAAAAAGTATAGCCTATACTTGCACCAACAACTTAAGCCCCAAAAACCCTTAAAATTGTGCTGTCAAATGTCATTAATCGCAGTGATTTATCATAATATCCATTTAAAGAAAAGTAATAATCGTTCATGTTTAAAAAAGCGGATATAGGCTATAAAAAATAAAAGCAAATCCGCATTAAAACGATTCAGTTTCTGAAACCGAAAGTAGGCCTATTGCATTTATAAAGATAAATATAACTCACCGTCCACGAGTAATAAAACCCACAAAAGGAGAGAAAGGTTCCTCATACTGATGTCACTTCTTAACGCATACAAACTCAATGAACGCAGTGTTCCAGGATACTGATGGGCTCGAGTCAAACCCTCGAGGTCACGTGATTTCTGCGAAGGATGTGCTACGTCATACTAATTGTTCCAAAGTAAAGACTAGGTCAAATATCTTCATACAGCTTTTATCATATAATTCGCTTGTTATTCGGGGTTTCTGATCTTCGGGATTAATTCACAATCTTGAGTGTGACTCTTGGAAATTGCGGGGTGTCAAGGGGCCGGTTAATAAAATGACCTGGTAATAATTTTTTTTTTTTTTTTTTTTTTCAGTGTAATCACCAACCATAGCTATTTTGATTTCACCATTCATCAAAACATTGTCATTTATCGTAACAATCTATTAAATGAGAAAAAACTTAAATCAATCAAAAACTATTTCAAGAAAATAAATAACTGTTTCTTCAGACACAAAAGGGTTTTTCCTTAAGTCTGGGATAACCAAAGTCTGGAATGGATAGCCTGGCAGCCTGCCCTACAGCCACGCTTTCCGCGTTTCGCTCGGATGGACACATGCGCACTGCAAAGTTGACGCACAAACACGGACTCTCATAATGGGCTTTTGTCTAATTTCTGCAATAGAATATAATTATTTTTAAATCTATTAATTCCAATGATTTAGACTTGAGATAGCAATGAAATATGTCCTGGCAATCTCTAAAAAATTATGATATAAATAATTATGTTATCAAAAACATCTGTGAATATGTAATTTTCCCATTGTCTCTTGCCTGTTTAAAATATGTTCAGTGTCTTTATTTTTTTATTTCATAAAAAAAAAAAAAAAAAAAAAAAAATATATATATATATATATATATATATATATATATATATATATATATATATATTAAGTAACGACCAAACACAAAGAAGCAAATAATTCGCATTAGACAGTTTACTTTTATTTATCACCATAATTATTATTTATATATGCATATATTTAAGAGTTGAAAGTAAAAAACAAACCCAGCATTCCAAGTAAGAGCATATAGAGCAATTAATCTGTCTCAAAACTCCAGAAGCATGAGGCTAAATAACATGTGTAAAACATGTTTTATTAATAATAATAATAAACAACAAAAAAGTACCAAAAAACCCAAACAAATGGAAATTTTAAATGAATATCATCCACATTTTTCATTGAGCAGCAAATGTTTTTTATCAGAAGCAAATTAAAGAACTAACAGTACTGAAGTGCTTTAAAGAACTAACACTGAAGTGCTTCAAGTGTTTCGTAATAGCACAGAGGTAAAGCAGAATTGAAGGTAGAGAACAGTGGAGATAAGCATTTTCTGTTATTATTTGGACAAACAGCCATAGAAAGAGCCTTTATAGATACGATTAAGTCAATTAAGCACTGACAGAGGTATATGTATTTGAAAGTTACAATGGTAGCGGTCAGTCAATAAAATACAAGATTATTTCTGAAATAAAAGCACCACAATAATTCCGTACAGACACTGCACAGCATGATACACAGCATCACAGCATGATACAGCATACAAAAAACATTATTCATTCAAACAAAACAGCATTCACATTCATTAGCTGCACTTTCGGTTATATGAGAATATCCACTGAAGTACTATGTAAACATCAGTCAGAGAAACACATGTGCATATTACCTATTTTACTATCTATACATTATACCATCTTCATAGATCTGTTGCACTCGTCAATAGAGTTTCTGAATCACTTTTACTAGGATCTAAAAGAGAAAACAGGATAATAATAATTGTTGTCACAGACACACAGTATATAAAATCTAATCTATTTTATTACATGGCTTGGCTGAATTCCAATGTAGAATGCGGTCTGTTATTTCTTTATAACAGACCGCTGCGAAGTATAACAGACCGTTGCCATGAAAAACAGCGCGTTGCTATGGACGCGGAACGGACTATTTTCTTTGGCGGAAGGAATACAATCGTTTTTAAATCAATAAACTCATTTTTAAATAAATAATTTGTGTCAAATTATTTATTTATTTTGTAGGTAGCCATGTAATAAGCGGGATAATGTATAGTGAGTCGGTTGTTATAGTGAATAACAACCCCGTTCAGCCTGTCGGGGTTGTTATTCACTATAACAACCGGCTCACTATACATTATCCCTTACATATTTATCAACGTTTTACTTATATTCATGATCTTATATTGAAGCAAACCCGGGCTACTCACCAGAGACACGAACACTGAATTTTTTGTTTGACTGCACTTTTCCATTGTTGGCAATCTGTAGTTGATAATCTCCAGTGTCTGTATTTCTGGTGTTTGTGATGGTCAGTGATCCAGTCTTACTGTCCAGCTCCAGTCTGTCTCTGAATCTCCCATCAGTACCATCATATGTCTTCTTATAGGTCTTATTGGCCGCTCTACTGATTCTTGCTATGACGCTGCCTTCAAACCTCCACTCTATCACATTGTCGATCTTTAGTTCAGTACAGTCAGTGTCCAGAATGACAGGTTCTGTCCCAATCACTGTCTTTGATGTTGATTCTGTTTCATCAACAAATGAGGCCAGAATTCCATTAATCAACAATTTGTCAATGAGAACAATTCAAAGAAAAAAAGTAAATTGTACACTATTACATACAAACCCACTTTTCATTCATTAAAAGGGTTAGTTCACCCAAAAATTTAAATTCTGTCATTAAAGCAGCACTCAGTAGCTTCGGGATTTCTCCGCTGTATTCTCGCTTTTTGCTCGCAGGTTTCTCTCTAGAGCTCCCCCCACAGCTTCAGAATAGATATTTGACAACACTGTTGTAAAAACTCGTTGGTGATTCTCAGACACCAGAGGCTATAGATCAACGACATCAAAGCAGATGGAACATTCTTTAAAACGTCTTCTTCATTCGGGTTCGGACAGCGTGAGGGAGCGCAATAATGACGGCATTTTAGCAGATTTCTTTTGGCCGTAAAGCAATTGTTTACATCGCGAGACCTGATATCACGCGATACTTTCTGACGCGGCGGCCGGCAGCCCGCCGGCTCAAAGTTGCAAGTGCGTATTTTCCGCTCACGGGCACCAGGGGGGTGCGAAACGACCACCATTCAACCCGAAATAAGTAATATAACCATTCCAATGACTCAGAAGCTGTTCAGTTAAGGTAAAAAAAGTTACTTAGTTCACCTTTAATTACTCACACTCAAGTCGTTCCAAACCCGTAACACTTTTGTTCACCTTTAGAACTCAAATTAAGTTGTTTTTAATGAAATCTGAGAGCTTTCTGTCCCTCCATAGACAGCAACCCAGCTGGCACTTTGACGCTTCAAAAAGTTCATAAAGAGATCGTACAACTAATCCATATGAATTGAGCGGTTTAGTCCAAAATATTCTTAAGAGACTTGACCGCTTTATATGATGAAGAGATTTAATTTATCCTTTTATTCACATATACACATTTATCAGCAAACATAAACAGAAGCTCAACCGAACCTGCTTGACGTGCAAGAACATACCTCACTGGTTCCTGCAGAAGCTCAAACGTGCTGCGTAACACAGGAATGAACCTCATTGGTTCTTGAGGAAACTCAAACGTGCTGCGTAACATGAGAATGAACCTCACTGGTTCTTGAGGAAACTCAAACGTGATGCATAACATGAGAATGAACCTCATTGGTTCTTGAGGAAACTCAAACGTGATGCGTAACATGAGAATGAACCTCACTGGTTCTTGAGGAAACTCAAACGTGCTGCGTAACATGAGAATGAACCTCACTGGTTCTTGAGGAAACTCAAACGTGCTGCGTAACATGAGAATGAACCTCACTGGTTCTTGAGGAAACTCAAACGTGCTGCGTAACATGAGAATGAACCTCACTGGTTCTTGAGGAAACTCAAACGTGATGCGTAACATGAGAATGAACCTCACTGGTTCTTGTGCGTCAAGCGAACTTGCTGGAGCTTCTGTTTACTATGGTAAAGCAGAGCTGAATGTTTGAGTTGAACTGATGTCTGAGTTGATGGACGTTTATATGTGAAAAGCCTATATTCAATCTGCTGGGCCAATATTCTGCAAAGTTTAGCTCCAATCCCAATTAAACACACCAAATGTGTTTAATTGGGGTTGGAGCTAAAGGGCATTTCTCAAAACTACTATGGTAGTTCGGACTTGGCAAGGACGGGAGGACGCAAGTCCAGTAATTCTGCAAATGGAACAGCGGCGTTCTTGATAACGTCACTCAGCTCGCTCTAGCTACTCCTGTTCTAAATAAAATTAATAAAATTAATCTAATAAAATTAAATATGTTATAAAACACCACTCTGCCTTTTTTCATTAAACATATTAATAGCGACACAAATGTGGTTCAGGCAACAAGTACAATGTCTTCACTGCATGTATATTTATAACAAAACATAATATAAAACACAACCCTGCCTCGTTTACATTTAAAAAAAAAAAAAAAAATTTGGTTCAGGCAATATGTGCACATGTACTCTGATAATCTTCACTGTAATAAAATGAAATATGACACAAAACAACGGTCTCTTCTTTTTGTTAAATGTCAGTTTTAATGATCAATAATAGCCATTACTAAAAGTATAAGTAAAAGGAATATGAAGCTACACAATAAATAAAGACAAGCAACAAATTAAGTCAAATGTACAAAGTCAGTGCTCTAGTAGACTACAACAGTAGGCTACAGTTAAATAGCCTAAATATATAAAGTTAGGAAACTTCACTTTGCTCTCAGCCAAAATGATTTTCCAGGTAACAAATTATAGATTTATGAGACTAAAGATCAGCCATTGGATATACACAAGATGAATTATATATCATGTTAAACCACTAAACTAGAGACATCAGAGCCCGGGGCAAACGTTAGAAGGATTAGCCGAGGGAGGGCTGTTCCAGGCGGGGTAATGAGCGCTGAGCACCTGGTGATCACCTGGATCTCACAACTCCGAAAATGTTACATTTTCAAATAGATGCTATCTTTATAAATAAACCACATATTTGAGCTTTAAACAACTACATTCTCGCCTGAAAAGTAGTATTTTTAAATTACGAGGGTTTTCTTATCCGGTATTGACGCTTAATGGTTGGTGCAAGATGCATTCTGGGATACCTGGCTGTCTCAAGTCGGCACAAGTCACCTCTTGATGCATCCTCTGTAAAAGGGGCAGATCAAGAACACATCTGGGGATTTGAACTGTACTTGGCTAGATGTGAACTTTAAATTGGAACATTACTTGGGAAGCGACTGATGACGTTTCATAAGTCCACTAGAACACAAGTCCAGACAAGAATGCATATTGAGAAACAGCCTTTGCAGGACAGTGGCCCTCCAGAACCGAGATTGGAGACCCCTGATATAAAGTGATCGTGTCTCTTCAGAAAATTTAGGACTAAACAGTTCAATTCATATGGATTAGCTTTACGATCTCTTTATGAACTTTTTGAATCATCAAAGTTTCAGTTGCATAGACTGTCAATGGGGGGACAGAAATCTCTCAGATTTCATCAAAAAGATCTTCATTTGTAATTCAAATAATGAACGAAAGTCTTACGGGTTGGAACGACATGAGGGAGAGTACACGGTGAAAGAATTTTAATTTTTGGGTGAACTTAAGCACAGGAAGCTCAGTATAATTTGAAGGAAACACTCACCCATTTCCTGTGACCTCTTTGATTGACAGCAGTTATACGACCTCACTCTCCTGAACAAAACTGGGAAGGAAGTTAAAACACTGAACAATAACAACAGACCATCTTGTGCATTTAGGGCCCTGTTTACACCAGGTATTAAGATAAGATCATAAGTAGACGAGGCAGACAAATTTTTGGTGTTTTAATCCGTCTATTTTGTCCACTTTCATCCACTTCTGTCCTGATTTATTTAAGGGGAGGGTCTATGGGCGGGTAAATGTATGTTTTTTTTCAGATCTTTCTATCTAATGGACAAAATGAGCTGAAGCTCACGCAATTTACATATGAACGTGCCCGGAGATGACAAAAAAACATAAGGAGCAACAGCTTTCAGAAACAAAAACCCACAAGATCACACCAAACGCTGTGAGTGTGTGTTAGAAATCAGGGATGGTGAGAGAACATTGTGCTTGGTATGTCTTTCGTCTTCAAACCAAACTTGGGTCTCCAGCCGACAAAGTTTAAATGCGGCTAGTGCATGTATAGCATCTGGACCAATCAGAGACACACAAATTATGTAATATATTTAATGAATAATCAAGCAAACTCACTCTCCCAACCAAGTTTTATGAAACTTCCCCCAAAACTAACATCACAAATCAAACTGGCAGAACCCGTTGTCCTGTTACAGGACACATTAAGACTGATAATAATTTTAAATCCCCAAAAGGAATTTGCAGAGAGTTGTTTTTCTCACTTAATTCTTGCTGAGGAGGAGAAATAAATCCTTTTAATACATTTTAATCCAATTTTAAACCATGTGAGAAATGTATAAATATGTATCTAATTTTACCATCTCATGATTTTCCTTTTATGTAGTTTGGCCTATGTATTCATTTTCCTTTTAAAGGGGTCATCGGATGCAAAATTCACTTTTGTATGGTGTTTGCATATAAATGTGTCTTTGCAGTCTGTGTACACAACCACCATATAATGAAAAAAAAATCCATTCACTCCTTTTTTTTTAATCCTCAAAAAGCCTAAACACTCTCAATAATCAAGCTGTTTGGATTTTCTGAGCAATATGATGTCATTTTGCTCATGCTCCGCCCACGACTGCTGACTGTCCCATATTAGCATATTTCCACTCAAACATTTGTATACTGTCCACCAAGACAGCACTTTACATGTCTTGTGTCGACACGCCCCACAGAACAGAGGGGTGGGGTGAGCAGTTGCTCATTATCATTTAAAGAGACATGCACCGAAACGGGTCGCTGTGAACAGAGCTGTTTTTGAGGAGGTAAAAAGGTGTTGTTTTACACAACCATTGAGGAATTTTAAACAAAGTATGTTAGAAACTTTACATGAATACCCTAAAGAATCATACCAATTTGTGGAAAATGGGCATCCGATGACCCCTTTAAACCTTTAAAAGAGTAGACGGTCTTGTATAGCAGTTTGAACACATTCAACCACATGAGCGTTTACACTATTAAAACAATCCAGACAAATGCATTTTTTTCAACTACCTCTGGAAGTAGTCGAAAATGGACAAGCTCAAAACGTTTTAGACCCTGTTTACACATGTATTTAGGCACTATCCACTTGTACTCAGACAGACAAAAATGCTTCTTAATACCAGGTTTAAACAGAGCCTTAATGTTGTATCTATTCTCCATCACTTCAGTATTTTCTTTCATAAAAAAGTATTACAATCCTCACATCTGTCAAAACATTTATAAATCAGTTCATAAGATTTGCATTTCCGTTACTTACCTTTCCAGTTTTTAATGCCCGCAGCCAAACACCCAACCGTCATCATCAACAAAACTACTAGAGCGATTGACATCCAAACTACATGAGAGTGGGATTGTTTAACATCTAAAAGAAATTAACTGAAATTAGCTCAGTGTTGGGCAACTACTTCTCATACTGGCACAAATGCATTGAGGATCTCATTTACCTGCATCTTATTAAAATAAAATATACTAAATAGAACAGTATAACGAATACAATCTCACCACTGACAGTAATTCTGAATCTCCTGCATTTGGTCCCAGTGTTATCGCTGATCTGTAGTATATAAATCCCAGAGTGTTCAGGTCTGATGCTTGTGATGGTCAGAGATCCGCTCAGTTTGTCCACCTTCACTATATTATTAAATACATCACTGTCACCAGGATCTAATGAGATCTCCAGAGTTTCTCCGTAAATTTTAGCAATGGCAGTCACATCGCTTTGACACGGGTTGTGATTAACTGGATTGCCTTTTGTGGCCTTTGCAAATCTCCACAGCATCAGATCATCTTCCTGTAGATTAATATCAGTGTTCAGAGTGACAGACTCTCCCTCTATCGCCGACACTGCCTTTATTTGATCTGCGTCTGGATCAAACACACCTGGAAAAGTTTCACAGTTGATTATTTGCACTGCAATACTTCATAATAATATACATAGGGGAGACCGGGGCATGTTGTCATTTTTTTTTTTTTTTTTTTTTTTAGCTCTCGTAGAATGTATTGAACCCATTTTCACTCTTATTAATCGGGGAAAAAATATGCAGTTCAGTCTGACTCTATAGCAGGGTTGTGTAATCTGACCACCTAACTATTACAATGTGGTCCAAAAACTCCCAAACTGTGGGCTTCCTAATATGGACAGAGCTGGTAGGTCAGAGAGAGAGAGAGAGAGAGAGAGAGAGAGAGAGAGAGAGAGTGAGTAACGGCCAGACAGGGGGAAGGGCATACACGACCCTGGAGAGAGACATTTCACATCAGGACAACAGTAGGAATCAGGCTGATCCTGACGGGACCTTCCATCAAGTATAGATTAAATCTTCACTATTATAAAGTTAGAATGGAACGACCAAGCGGGTGAGATCATTCTGTTTATATTAGAACTATTTTCTTTCATTATTTATGCTGTTGTTGTTTTGGTAATCAGTGAGTTTCTAGTCATGTATGTTAGTTGACTTTAACTGCAAGTGAACTTCATAATCATCTTACATTTTTATATTTTTAATGCAACGCCCCACTTAAACGCTTACTCATTTAACTGTAAACTGCATATTAACAGAAAAATAATCAATGTGTTCAAAATGCTGGTAAATATAATCCTTATTGCGCTACTCACCAGTTATAGTCACATTGAATTTCTTCGAGGATTTACTCGTGCTGACCATATCCACTTGATAAAGTCCCGAGTGGTTGGTCCTGATGTTCCTGATGGTCAGAGATCCAGATTCAAAGTCCAGCTCCAGTCTGTCCCTGAATCTCTCATCAGGACCGTCTTCTGTTGACAATTTTTGGTCTTTGATGTTAGCTATGACAGCGTTTTCAAACATCCACAGTATCTGATTGTATTTTTGTATTTGATTAAGACAAGGGTTTAGAGTGACAGAATCTCCCTCCTTCGCTGATACTGACTTCACTCCATCCGTCGCAAAACCAAGCACACCTAAAGAATAGATATACACAGTAGTTAATCACATATTAAACTCACTGTAAGCACACAAGCTCACTGAATTTTATATAATAAACTAAAAGGGCGAAAATGTGTAGAACTAACTGAACAAAATACATAATCAAAATTTGTCCAAAAAAGCCTTTGTAATAAAGGTAACGAATATACACAAAATGCGTAATCAAAGATTTGGTTACACTTTATTTTAAGATGCATTTGTTACACTGTAATTATACATTTAAGTACTGAGTAATATTCTGTATCCTAACTACATAGCCTAGGCTACTAGGGTTAGGATTAGGGTTTGGTTTAGTTGCATTTAATTATGGATAATTTATAGTTATTAGCTAATGTAACTACAAGTAACAATGACACTGTAAAATAGCGTTATCTAAGTAGGTAAATAAAAGCGTGTATGCATTCACCACAAACTCAAATACACGGACAATCCAAGAAAACTACAACAATGGCGTCACGTTACACGTACAGAAACGCTTACGCACGATGACCACATGCAAATCGCACGAGGTGCATCGGAAACTATAAATGAATTATGTCGATTCATTTATGAAATCCCGCCACTAAAACAAAGGCATTATTACATGTTATGCAAACATTCCACTTCCGGTTTCTAAAGCGTGAAAACGAAAGTGCTTAAAAATAAACAGAGTTCATGACTTACCTTCAGCAAAAATTAAGAGAATGGGGAAAATTAGGCTATTCATATTTTTGGACAAGACAGTAAAATTTGACTTCTATAAGGCGATTTTCATATAAATATGTGCCGTTTCTGATTGTTGAATGTCTCCGAGCCGCTCCCGCAATGATGAACAGAGAGGATTACAGATTGAAAAACCCTCTGAAGAACGAAATAAAGAACGATTAAGGGATGATTTTCATAATGCAGTTCGAGAAATCAGTTCGTTTGTGTATGAGGGAAAGGCGCTCAAAAACGTCTGGAAACAGCTGCATGTTATTGGGATATCTATTGGTTGGACAGCGCCGCCTAGAGAACGGAAATAAAGAAATCTTGTTAAGGTGGTTTGAGATTTATTTTACAAGTCTTTCAAAGGTGCACAATACCGGGAACTGAACCATTGAACATCTAGGTACCATTTCCTCTTGTACCGCAGATGTTTCCAGTGTTTGTGCTAAAAATGACAGTTATGGTTTCAAATTTACATTCTGAGAATGTTTACACTTTTAGAACTAGAACAGAAGAATCTTGGCCTAGACAGAACAAAGCAAAAGACGGAACTTGATACATTTTAAATGATTCAAAAACGACATTCTCAAATATCTGAACCCATTCATTTTACCTGCCCTCTAAAAGATTAACATCATATTAACTGACACAATATTACAACAAACTGCTCCATACATTTATATGTAGCCTATCATTTATGTAAATAGATGCTGTAAAAACTGAGCTTCAAGATAAAAAGTCATGTTTTTGTGATTAAATATAGTGCTGCTGTATATATTTTCCCTTTTTATTATTCCAAATATTTCCCAATATACAACAAAAAGGCATCAAGACATCATAATTTTCAATTACAGCCAAGCAGAGATTTGTTTAACAAAAAAATTTGGCTACAAATCAAATCAATTCAAGCCATTCAGTGGCTTTACAATAAGTGCAATAACTTTGACATTCATATTACTTATGAATTCTCAATGATTTCAATAAAACTTCAAATTTCACATTAAAAGAAAAAATAATTATGTGGGCCTACATAACTGGAAACATTCAACATCCATGTCAGCGTTCACTAAAGGCAAGTAAACAGCAGTTAATCATAATCTATCCTAATGTAAACAGAGTACAGACAGTAAAATGAGGCACAAAGTTTCCATAACTCTATGAAAAATAAAAAAGTCTAAGAAAATATGTATACATATTATAACCAAAAAACAGGCTCATCCTGCACATGAAAAAAAGCATCCATCACATAATTCCCTCTTTAGCCCTGTAAAGCATGAATTAAATCACTAAGGAAAACAATCTTAATAAAAATGAAACCTGCGGTTGATGCCATTTGACCTAATAAAACATCCACCTCAAACCTTTAAAGCAGCAGTGAACAGTCCCACCAGCCAACATGATTATATATGTACTGAAAACAGGTAATGATATGCATTTGTACCCTAAAATAACAGGATCATTGATCAACATGTAGTGCAAACCGTTCCAGCAAATGTACAACGCATATAAGCATGTTCCTCGGGTTATGCCAAAGAAGTCGTTGACAGAAGTTCGCTACTCATTATCCGCAGCTCGTGCATATTGTATATAGAGGCCCTGCACTACTGCTGTCCTTTCAATGGATCCTGTACCCCATGCCCTTTATCTTCATCTGAAAGAAGACACAGAAACAATAAAGTATGCATCACTCCTTACAACTAAAAAATGCAAGTATTTACACAATCAATGAATCCATTCAGTGAAATACTGTTTATATTGTTTCAACAATCACAAATGTCTATGTATATATAGTACAAACACTTACTCATGTACAATAAAGTTTAGATTATCCTCATTGTAGTATCAGATGAGGGAACCTGGTCTTCGACTGCGACACCAAATCCCGACCCCCAACAGGATTAAAGCAGTGACACCCACACATATGGCCACTATAACACCTGTGGACAGACCCGGTTCTGCAATGGACAAAGGGAGACAGTCAGTTCGGTAATAAATCATGCGACAAGTATCTCGCACAAACAATTGCTAGCACAAACAATTATTACATTGAGACACTTGATCTACTCACCACTGACAGTAACGCGGAACTTCCTGTATTTAACCGCTTTGTTTTGACCGGTCACCTTTAGTTTATAGAGTCCAGCGTCTGTGGATTTAGTATTTGTGATGGTCAGAGATCCGGTTTGATCCAGCTGCAGTCTGCCTCTGAATCTCTCATCGTCTTCATCATATGAGGGGTTTTTACTGGTCTTTTTGTTGATTTGAGCTATGGAAGTCTCTCCATCTTCAAACATCCACACGATCATATCATAAATCTCTATATCAGCAATATCATGCTTTAAAATGGCAGAATCTCCTTCCGTTACTGACACTTTCTTAGGGATCGCATCTGAAATACATATAGACAAAATGCAGAGAAATAACAGATGTTAATGATTGCGTTCAGACAAAAATTCTATAATTTTTCTTTTTAAATACATGAAATCTCATTAGTCCAATATTATAATTCTTCCAATAAATTGTACATACATATTTCCAGTTCGCCACTGGGTCGCTATACTAAATATATGCATACACATAGACAATGATTTCCATATTTAAATTCAAACTATTCATTCATATTCTTTATCAGATTCGTTACATTTGTGCAACGTTCTGTATTGGTATTTACCCAATATGAAGGAACATTATCCAGAAATATTTAAAGTATTAAAAGAACACTCTGTTGCTCAATTTAGATAACATTCCTTAACAAATATTTTAAACTTATTTTTGCATACTTTAAAGGGATAGTTCACCCAAAATGAAAATTGTCATAATTTTTAATCACCCTCAAGTTGTTCTAAACCTGTACGAATGTCTCTCTTTTTTTAAACACAAAAAAGAAGATATTTTAAAGAATGTCGGTAACCAAACAATTGATGGAATTGTTTCATACTACAAAAGTCAATGGTTCAGCAGAGGAAAGAAACTCATAAACGTTTGGTCAATTATTCCAGAATTTGCATTTTTGGGTGAACTATCCCTTTAATCACAATCAGCCATTGTTTTCTTACCAAGGACAGTGACGCTGAATCTCTTGTGTATTGTATGAGTGATATTGACGATCTTCACTTCATAAAGCCCGGAGTGTTTGGTTCTGGTGTTTCTGATGGTTAGATCTCCAGTCTGATCATCTAGATGTAGTTTGTCTTTGAATAGTGCATCATCAGTGTCATATAATAAGACATTATTGGCCTTGATTGTAGCTATGACGTGAGGTCCAAACTTCCACTCCATCTCATCATCTTTCTGTATTTTGGTAACACAAGTTTCTAGTTTAACAGAATCTCCCTCCGCCAATTCTATTGTCTTCAATGGATCAGGCTCAGCACCAAACACACCTGGAGAACAATCAGAAACATATAAAACACCTATAACAGATTTGGCTGAGATCATTTAAAATATATATATATATTATTTCAACAGTGTAGTTTCTACTATTCAGGACTAAAAATGGGCTTTATATAAAGCCCACTGACAGGCTTTCTAAAAAAAATATTTATAAATAGACAAACTTGTGCACAAATACACAATATGGTGGTTAAACAAAGCATTTTAATTGAATGCAGACTACATACAGTGTACTAACTATTTGTTAAATTCCTAGGTTTGTTTGAGAAATACATATTTATATTTTAAACAGCCTATATGTTGCACAAATATACATTCTATTTTAATGAAAACGTGTATTACATATAATGTATGATATAATGGGAACAAACTATGGTCAGACTATTTTAAACTGAGCATCTATAGATCATTTGAGGAAATCTTAGTAGAATATGTATGGCTGGATGCGAATAAAACAAAAACTGTCACTCGATATAAACAGTTTTAAATGAAATCTCGCGAGATAGGGGACGAGCTGAATGCGGAAACTGGTGTGCGATTGTGTGGCTACGATATTAAAATTGAAACTGGATCATACAGTAGCGCTTTGTAATGTATAGAGACGATGATAGTTTTCTTCTGATAAACTATAAAGGGATTTAACGTTACGTTATTTGTTGTTTTTGTTTAGTCATTTAGACGGCTTATCACAGCTTTAACGGATTATTTTTGAAAAATAAAATGTTGATAGAAACCTATACGGCGTTTAGAATATTAACCGACGCGGTGGATAATGCATTGTAACGTTAGCAGGACCTACGTTGTGACGGCTAGTAACCAAAATACTGGTAAGGAACATATTTTTATATACACCGAAGCAGTTTTGTATCTGTGTTCAACACCACGGAGGAAATTCATTGTATAATGCCATTCGTGTAAACAGAGATCTGTCATAGCACAAAAATGGTGGATGATACGAATTCACTGATAAAAGTTTTGGTAAATTATCAACGGCCGGGTGAATTAGTGACCGTGTTAACTTGACCAAAATAACAATTTACACTGATATGTTAAACAATTTGACAGGCAGGGACATTGTTTTTCTCCTTACGTTGATATTCTTGCTCCCAGAGCGGACTTGACGCCCTTTGGGCGGTTAATGTTTTTCCCACACAAGTCAGTTTCTTCCACGAGAGGGCGCTTTACGGTTCAGAACAACGATTTCTCCATTGAGTAGCATTCAAATCTATGGAGGGTTTTGGCTGTGTTAAATACATTTGTACAATGCAAGTATAATAATTTAAATGCATTAGTAACACGAATAGGTACTTCAAAATAAAACAAAATTCACGCCCCTGCTATTTCCATACAATTATTCATTTTAAATCCGATTCATGTAAATCACAAATTGCTGTGATTAGTTCATTCCAATCACCGCTGAGAAAAGTAACATATACCACGTGACAACGCCATCAATGAACTGCGGTCTACTCTAGATAATGATTTACACGATTTATCAGACTGAGAAACACTTAAATAGCCACTGAAAGGCCAACAGAATTCTGGAATAAACGTAGAGCTAACAGAGAACTCCAAAGAACAAACAATAATAAAAAAAACAACAACAACAAAATGAACTGTTCGCAGGACATTTCAAGGTTGTACATCATTGTGCAAATCATTTCAAAGCATTTTTACAAGCTCGCACACGTTTTTCATTTGCTCTCATATAAAATTGAGAAGAATTTTAAGTGACCTGCTGTGACATGCTGTAGTGTAAAACCATTTTACACAACATTTTTCTTATTCTTGTATTACATTTAATGAATTTAAATGAAAAGTTCAATTATTTTATGTAGACCCACGACTCATATGAGGCCATGAAACGGCATTCACAACAATCATATTATTATAAGTAATAATTAAAGTAGAAAAAAATGTTGTTTAAATGACTTTAAATGGAGTTTAGCATGTCACACTTGCCCTTTTGAAACAGTTACTAACTGTTGGACTACCATATGCTGCATCCAGACAAAGCATGTATGCTTGTAATTTAATGCCATGTCAGTTTTTTTTCATGATGAAAAAAACAGGTTAATACAGAAAAGTAAAACTTTAAACTCTTTTAGAGTGTAATAATATAGTGGTGAAAAACATTTTTGGGTGAGCTATCCCTTTAAGTGATTAGCCGTTTCCACACAAAAGCAACATGTTGAGGCCTCTCCTCCTCTGACTTCCATTGAAAACAGAAGGGCCTCTTTTCTCCCAGTTATCAGTTACTACTTTTTATGTAAACGCCGAAGGCTCTTACTGGGGGATGGGCTCTTTCTTGCGAAACTCTTTCATAACTGCTAAGCCTCAACATATCATTCTTCCTGTTAGGATTGGGAACAACTTGTTTTATAGTTCCACAAAACATTGGCCAATTGGAAATTAAACATAATTTTATATAATGCATTCACTAAACAGATGTTGTTGAAAACAGACCACAATTAAAAAAAAAACATTGACATTAACTAATGTCAAAAATCGATTAAATGATCATATTGATGGTCAAAATCTGCCTTCTTTGATGTCCAGCTATAAGATCAATTTTATACAGTCTTTTGCAGTGCAGAGTAAAGGCCCGTTCACATCAAGAATGATTACTATAACAATGACTGTATTAGCTTCCACACCAGCGGACGATATCGTTCTGTTTATTATAAGTGCATGCTGTTGTTTTGTCGTCTGTTGCTTTAAATGTTCAAGCTCTTTTAAGCCGGATAGATTTGATTGGCTGTCAATGTCTTTATTGTTCATCATCTAAAAAAAAAGTTCTGAAAGTGATTCAGACGATATCTTTTCCTTGTGAAATTGTAACAGTAAAACTATATTTCTATTGTTATTAGTTATCGTCATTGGTGTGAACGGGCCTTAAAAGGTATAGTTCCCCCAAAAATGAAAATTCTGACATCATTTACTCATCCTCATGTTGTTCCAAACCTGTATGACTTTCTTTCATCTGTTGAACTAAAAGGAAGATATTTTGAAGAATGTTGGTAACCAGACAGTTGACGGGAGCCATTGACTTCCATTGTATTTTTGTTTCCCTACTATTGAAGTCAATGCTACCATCAAGTGTCGGGCTAACAATATTCATCAAAATATTTTTTTTTTTTTGGTCAACAGGTGAAAGAAACTCACAAAGGTTTGAAACAACATGAGAGTGAGTAAATTATGACAGAATTTCCATTTTTGGGTCATATGTCTTAACTCCTTATATCTGAAATTTTTTATATTCCTGGTTAAATAATTATGTAACATATAGCTCACCCAAAAATGAAGATTCTTTCAGTTATTCACACTTACATAATTCTAAATGTTTGGTTTTTTTTGTGTGAAAAATGTCTCTGTGAAAAATTTGCTCAAATTACATTTTGTTGTAAAAAAAAAAAATCTGAGTGAATATTGTATCTTGATAGTAGAGTTAGTTGGTCAATTTGTATTTTCCTGATCATTAAAACCCGAAACATACTAAATATACACAACAATTGCAATAGCAGTTAATGGCAGTGTTTCTATTTAAAAATATTTTGATCTTAAAAAAAGATAATTGCTAAGTTAAAAATGATCTTGTGACATTTATTTGAAAAACCATGCATAGATTACATTTACCGGTATATTAATGAATTTGGGTGTCATGTTTATCCAAATCTACATAGAATACATTCAAGGAATATAATTTATCAGCTCAGGGTTCTCTGGGAATCAAACCTATGAACTTGGCCTAGTTTTAATAAACTGTAATTAAGGGAATTTTAGAAACACACATTTGTTTGCATCCCATGCATGAATAAAAGGAAAGCTGATTGGATGCCGGGGAAAAAAACCCATTGCAACCCTATATCTGTATCCACTACTGAGGAAAAGCCACAACAGAACATCACAAACTTAAAATCCACCACTTATTATAATGCAAACTAACGAAGTGCACTGTTTGTCACGCGTTTGTCGCTGTTTGTCAATTCCTTTGCATTAGAAACAATTCCTGGAGTAAGCTATACTTCCCTTTTCAGCCAAAACAAGTCTTTTATAAAGTGGTTTGGACAAAATTATCAGCCATAACACAAATAATAGAAATATGTCCCCACCATAAAATACACATCAAGGGTTAAACACGCGCCGTTGCATTCAGAAACGCTACGCAAATTCATAACGCAACGTAACGTAAAGTCACTGTAACGAAATACTGTTAACTTATTAACGCTAACTAATGCCATGGCGCAGCAAGAGTTTGAAAATACTATGACAAAACTAGTAAAATCAAGTTATATTCTATATGACTTATAGTCGATATGTTTATACAAACTCACCTGAGTAACAACACATCCGGTTTGATGTAAAAAATGTACCTCTATCGCCCCCTTGAATACTGAAGTCTGTCAGAACAACGCAACTATTCTCGCGAAAATTATATCACACCAGTTGTCATGTCATGATGATGTAAATGCCTGCTAGATCTTCATTGCAAGCACATTAATGTAAAGGCATTTCATGTTGGTGTTTACAAAAACGCGTTCTGTTCTAATCAGCTGCATGGCATAGATGCTAATGATAAACCAAATTACATATATGTACAAAATTAATATTTTTTTTAGTAACAGAGAACGTCTAATAAATAATTAAGTTAATTAGGCTACTAATTCCACTATTTGCCTTTGTATCATGAATTAGAATTAACGCAATAACGCATGGCTTATAGATATAGGCCTAATATTATTTTCATATAATGCGGTTGATTCAGTTTTAAAGCTGGCTTGACAACAGTAGCCTACGACATTTCTAAACACGCATGAAAAACTGGATCGTGCAGCTGAACACCACCACAACGTCATGAACTGGCGTAACATGGGCCTACATGAAATACCCTGACGCATTTCACCATCATATGTAGTCTGCGCTTAAAAGCTGTTAACAAATTATGATTACGAAACCTTTGAGAAAAATAAGGACATTTAGGCTGAAGAACAACAGACATAACGCAAAAAAAGACATAGGCCTAGTCTTCTGCAACAGCCTCGACTATCTACAAAAATGTATCAACAATTAAACCCCCGACATCTTCAAATCTCAAACCTAAATATTCAAATATTTACATCAGATACACAGGAATTGTAAGGCCTATTGGCATCTCCGGAAGTTATAGCTATGTATAAAAAAATATATTATCCTACGCAAAAAGCTTGAATAGAGACTCGAGAAACATAGCCTATGTTCATTTAATTTAGCCTACCTGAATAGCACAACCGCATAAAATGTAATTCTCAAAGACCCGACGTGATTTGGACATCGATCTCCAAAAGGCTGATAATAATAATCGCAAGGCCTGAACTTGAAACCCAATATGGTGTCTGAGGCTTCTTAATGGCAAATAGCGTAAAATAAAGAACACACACCATTTTCCACTCTCTGTCATGCATCCTAATAAACGCGAACACTATTAGTACGTTAAGAACCACAAGGAATAAGAAAATACGGGTATATAAGCAAATACGCGTTATTTATTTCCGGTTCTATTAATTAAAATCGAAAGTGTTATAGCTACAAAAAAATAACAATACTACTTACCCTTCACGGATAATAAGACAAGAAACATATAACACGCTTTTCCCATTTTGATTGAAGAGTCGAGTTATTTCTGGAGCTTAAAAACGGTGAAGATCGTAGCTATAAATATCCAAATAAATCCGTTCGTGCTGTCGTTTCTCAACCGCACCCAACCAGATTTATAACGACAATTACTAAAAAAAACGGCTAAAGAATGGCCGAGACTATTTAAATTGACTGCGATTTACAGGCGATATTCCTTAAGATATGTACGATGTGGGAAATGGTTTACGTTTCATAAAGGCTACAAATACAAGAGAGCGCACAACTCGAAATGGCTGAATCTTCCGTCTGGCAGGTAACGTGACGCGGGACGACACAGACTCATAACGCCACCTACCGCACAAAAACCATACATGCGCAAAGAACTGTCCCCCCCCCCAAAGTACAAAAATACATGTGCACCTGTGCTGTCTGGACGTGAGTTGACGTCAGTCTCAGTTTTAGAGAAATATTGTGACGAAATCTTGAGTTTAATTGTAAGGATTCAAAAGAAATGCATATGCAATTAAGAATAAAATTGAGTTTAGATAGAGCTATTCAAGATGGACCTATACTTGTCAAAATACGTTTTTTAGCACTTGACTTGGACAGTCTATTTTAGCATTACTTAGCACTGTATTTGACCCTATAAATCATGACTTTCTTTTGAGCATATATAATCATATTGGCATTTGTGGACAGGTAGTCTGCTTAAGATATTATCTGTCCGACAACTACCATGTTATTTTTTTCCGTAAATTAACAGATGTCCTACGTAACATGGATAAAGTGTGGTGTGCCTCAAGGCTCAGTCTTAGGTCCGTTGCTATTCTCCATTTACATGTTCCCTTCAATTGATATTATTCGGATATTATTAGGTGAAATTCAGCTTTATATTTCCTCATTCAAAGCTGGTGTATTGCACTAAGTACATTATAGACTAGATATTGATTTATTGACATTTGATTAATAAAAATAAATGCTGTTAACTAAGTAGTGTTTGGTCTGATAGGACCTAATGTCCCTATAATGGCTTTCATATATGGCAATATATTTATGGCAGATATATTGCCATGCTATGGATTCTCTCTCTGATACTGAATATAAAAGTTAGTTTATGTATTCATAACTAAAAATATGATAATAATTCACTATTGTCTGATTTTCCCACAGTCTTAATAAAAATTCTAAATTCTGCAACCAAAGGTTTGATCATGTCAGTAAATCAGTCATCTCATCTGCTGTGGCTATCAAATTAAATTTATATTACAAGTAATAATTTAAACTATTAAAAACCCTGTAATTTCAACAAATGTATTATATGTAGGGAAATCTTGACTACTTTTTCTATCTTTTCTACAGTCATGATCATCATGGTTCCAGCAGCATCTGACATCTGAAGAGTGGAGATTGGAAATGAGTTTTGAAATATCTTTCAGCTTGACCTATAACAAAAATTATTGTACTTCTCTAATACAAATAGAACATGTAAGGGTATCACTCATTTAAAATGTGTCATGCATGTTCATGTAAATAAAATATTTAGGCTACACCTGTAAAAAATGTATCAATAATTGCATTGATGTTAATTGAGATTGTACACAGATGCTTTGTTTTTGATTAGAAAGAAAATGCAGAGTCCAAAGACTTTAAAATATGTTACTGAGGAATATCAGAACATTTGTAAATCCATAACAAATGTTAATACATTTTGTCTGTGTTAATATTATCTGTGGCCATGTATAGATGGCTTCTTTTGATTCTCCCACCATCTCTAAATTAACTCTCTAAGAGTTTGCTGTTTGTCAGTGATGTTGTATGTGTTTTCTGTTGTGGTGCTAATGGAAAATAAAATATATATTTTTGAAATCCTGTATTATCATTTATTCTATAGAATTCTGATGTTTTTTAATAATTACATAAATGGAGTATTTCCTACAATATGTGCATAAAAAAGTATGATCCAAATTGAATGGTTGAATGATTGAATCTGAACTCTTACAAAATAATCATATAAGTGGATAATTAAAATAATTTTTCTATAGTTATTTTGGGGTGCAAAAAGGTGCAAGTACAGTAGAAGAATTGTAATAACACTGGTCTATATCTAAAAAGAAAGAAGAGAATCTAAAAAGAAACACACAAAACTAATCCAGCATAACTAAAAGCACAAGATTGCAATCTATGCTGATCAAGACAGCCAGATAACAGGTTAATATATTCATGAAACATTCTCATGACATTTTTAGATTTTAATGAATTTGCTGGATGTTACAATAATTCATACGTAAAACTGAAAATACAGAAAAAAACATGAGGGGTATTCAAATAAAACATTTTTTATGTAATGTAATAAAGAATTTCACATGTAAATAAAAAAACTTTATGAAACAATTACAAATATTTTTTCTTGGTATAAAAATATAAAATTTGGTAACACTTTATTTTAATGTGACCTTGTTACATGTATTTAGTAAAGTAATAACTATAAATTAGGCATTATTACATGCAACTAACCCTAATCCAAACCCTAATCCAACCCTAACCCTATAGTAAGTACATGTAGTTTTATACTATTACTCAATTTTTTAATGTATAATTACACTGTAAAAGGGACACATTTAAATAAAGCGTAACCTAAAACTTACATTAAAAGTAAAAGAAAATATTTGAAATAACAGATACAGCTGTTCTTCAAAAGCAAAACAGTAGGTACCAAAAACAACCACCAGAGAGCAGTATCAGTTATAAAACACACTGTCTGTTGATAAGAGCATTGGTTTTCAAGGTTTATTTTCTTTATGATTGACAACATGCATAGAGTTTGAGATGCCTGGTATATCCCTTATATATATATTCCTGAGAGACATAAAATACAGCTTAACATCATCGCCTCCTAGTGGCCCGATGTGACATCATCATATTCACCTTCATGTGATTCGGGTGGTGTCTGCTCTCTCCTCTTCTGGTAAGATCTTCTAGTTCTGATATCATAAACCAGCACAGCAACAATAGCCACGCCCACTAGAACAGAGCCAGCCAATCGGATGATAGTTTCAGTAAAACCACAACAGTGGACACGGCCTGAGGAAAGACACACACACACACACACACAAAAACCCACTGAAAAAAAGTTCAAGATCAACATGCTTGATACAGTTCTAATATCACAGCTTATGTACCTGCACATGTGTGACAGAGTGTGTTGATGTCCAGATGTGTGGTCTGGTTTCTGATGGGATTGTTGATCACACAGCTGTAGGTGTTTTTATCCTGATATTCCACCTCCAGAGGAAGAGAGAGACTGATGCTGAGATCAGACACACTGATGCTGGACAATACACTGATTCCTTTGTACCAGGAGAGAGTCACATCACTCACATTCACCACTGAACACAGCAATGAACAATTTGATGACGATGATGAAGAAGAACATTGTGGAGAGTCTCTGCTGATGACAGGAATCGGCAGAGGAGCTGGAAAACACGAGAGAATGGAGAGAAACCTTACAAAGAACTGAGTTTACAATGTATGTAGTTTTGTTAAATGTTCACAAACTCTCTTTTTCACATGAGGTCTAACATTTTGATGCACAGACTCAAACTGATTTGCAAGGAACATTGGTTAGTATATCACCTAGCCTACTGGATTCACACATTTTTAAAACTAATTTTTAGTAGCATTTAAACAGAGTTGCATACTAAATATGAGCTAATATCACCACGGTTGTACCTGGACATGGCTGACAGAGTCCACTGATGTCCAGATGTGTGGTCTGGTTTCTGATGGGATTGTTGATCACACAGATGTAAGTGTTGTTATCCTGATATTCCACCTCCAGAGGAAGAGAGAGACTGATGCTGAGATCAGACACACTGGTGCTGGACAATACACTGATTCCTTTGTACCAGGAGAGAGTCACATCACTCACATTCAACACTGATGAACACACCAATGAACATGATGATGATGATCCTGATGATGGTGAAGAAGAAGAACATTGTGAAGAGTCTCTGGTGATGACAGGAATGGGCAGACGGGCTGAAAATTGAAGTTAGAATAAGTAAAATAACATTAAATAAGTGTTTTAATGTTTCTGATCAAATTAAATTCATTTTAAAAGGAATTGTGCAGAATTATGGTCTAACAAATAAAACATAACATGAAGAACAATTAACACTGCAGCCTCTCCTCACCATAGACAGAAACTGTGAATGTCTTGTATGAGACCGTTTTACTGATGATCTGTAGTTTATAAAGTCCAGTATGATCAGTTCTGATGTTCCTGATGGTCAGAGATCCAGTTTCCAAGTCCAGCTCCAGTCTGCCTCTGAATCTCCCATGATCAGCATCTTCATATGTTTTGAAGTCTCCATCCTTTTTATTGATTTGAGCAATGACAGTCTCTTGAGGTCCAAACAGCCAAAGCAGTTCCTCACCTCTTGTGTTCAGAGTAACAGAATCTCCCTCCGTCACCTTTGTTATTTCACCCGTCTCAACACCAAACACACCTGGAGAACAGTGGAACAGGAACTGTCACTCAATAGAATTTTTTGGTCCAAACTCGTCATTGCTGGTAGACAATCTTGGACGAGCAACAAACCACTTTAAGGTGTTTTTTGTAAAATGGTAGCTCGTCAACTAGACGATGACCAGTTTGGACCTGGACGAAAACAGCTACATCTATTCGCAAATTTATTAGAATATTTATTTCCCAAGAGGATTCCCCCCCTAATAAATATTGATTTATGGCCTATCTTATATCATCCTCACTGGTTAATAGGCTAGCTTGTAACTCTCGAGCCTATAAACACAATTTACTTACCAAACAGGCGTTCATAATACAAACAGAACCAAACAAATGCAGAAAGCATTTTCTTTGACTGTATCACTTCTGCTAAATAAACGCAATAAAAACGAATTTCCTAAAACTTTGCTGACGATGGCTCTCGTGGGTTTATTACGATATTTAATATATTATATTTAAAATACTATCTGCATTTAAAAGGTAAACTTGAAGCGTCGTAGTCTGATAGCGAATTACGAACGTCGAAACTGTGAAGTTCTCTGCGCGCCGCCGTGAGTGAGTGTGTGTATGTGTGTGTGTGTATGTGTGTGCGCGCGCGTAGCCGTGCGCGCGCTTTTAATCGCGCTCGATTTTCAGTGAACGCTTCTGTGTTGACGTTTAGTTCTGATCAGGACAGGGTTTAATTTATATGTATTAATTTCATTTATGCTGTTGTATATTTATTTACCTTTTATTGAATTTCATATTTTAAATCTCTCTCTAAAGTAAACTATAGGATATATATATATATATTTTAAAAGAAAATTTCAGATGGCACTTAGAGGCTTTTGCATATATATACTGTATATATATATATATATATATATATATATATATATATATACAGTATATATATGCAAAAGCCTTTTGCATATATATACTGTATATATATATATATATATATATATATACAGTATATATATGCAAAAGCCTCTAAGTGCCATCTGAAATTTTCTTCTAGAATGATCATTTTTATCAAGCTTGTATATTTAAGGTCAGTAATTTCACTTAAATGACAATTAATAGGTCATTTTCATTGCCCTTTAAGTGAAATTACTGAACTGAAATATACAAGCTTGATAAAAATGATCATTCTAGAAGAAAATTTCAGATGGCACTTAGAGGCTTTTGCATATGAATTCTTCATATATATATAATACACATTTAAGTACTATCATCATAAGACATCAAGGCTGACCAACAGAAGACATGTCAGTGGTTTTTTTGTGAATAATGATTCCATCAAATGAATTTTTTTTTTTTTTTTTTTTTACACTCTACAAGTTCAGTTTCGAGTCAAACCGAAACATGACGTGGTCTGATTCCTTTAGATCTGGAAAGTATGTGGTTTTGGTCTGGTAGATGGACAAACATCTTGTAGAGGCGCTTCTGTGAACCCTTTCCTGTCCTATTAGCATGAACCTCACAGGCTGATTTCCTTTTACATAACAACCCAGGTGAAAAAGACGTACTATTAAATGTATTAAAAATGTACTTAAGTATATTTTTAGTAGCAAAACAAATATACTATAATACATGTTTAATACATTTAACATTAGCTTACATCTTTTTCTTATATAGGCCTATATACAGTATAAGGCAAACGAGGAGAAAGTTGTTGAAAATAACGTATAATGAATTATTTAGTGAAGAACAGAAAGTTGTGTATGATGTAGAAATGTGTATGGAGAGGAACAGGGCAACATATCTGACTGACACGCATGTGATTCAAGATTAGCCTATTCGGTGAAAACTGCAGAAATCTGTGAAAACAATGTTGTTAAAATGTTGTAAATTTGAATTTGTCCCAAACATGGAAAGACAAAAACACGATATGTTCTTCTACAAGAAGATGTTACAGGACGTGGGTGTAGGTGTGATTTCAAAAACAGTTTTCTGGTTCTGCTAACCTTTGCCAGAAATAACCTGAAACTAGCAATGCTAAAGATGAAAGGTTACGGTTTTCTATGTGCAGTTTAGAGAGATACATTTAAAAAAATATATATTTTACGTGCACAAACTATATCATATTTCACATTTTAACAAAACGATTACTATTTTCATGGAATACACACGAGTAGGCTACATTAACACTTGTTTTTAAAAGTAGGCTTTATAGTGTTTTTTTTTTTTTTTTGTACAAAAATCATGAGATGAAGTTTCTAATCATTCGGCAGAATCTAAACTAATCTTGCCATATGACAGATATCTTGCATCATTTTAAAGATATTTACTGACCTTTACACGCAGTCATGTGGGTCTACAGGGGTCCTATCTGTGATGTCATTTCCTGTTTTTTTGGTTGTCACGTTACAAAAAAAAAATAGCTTCCTACATATCGTTTATACCACAGTGTCTCTCTGGGGCAACAGACCAAAAAATATTGCATGCTTGAAAAGCGCCAGACAGAACAGTGTAATATGATGTTCAGAGTTTCATGTTGCGGGTCAAAGGTCACAGGTTTACAGCCGGTCTGCCCAGATGGTTTCCATCAACATATCAATGTTTGGTTGGTAACTACACCATCAGGATCCACAATGCATCCTTCTTTTATTCAAAATAGCAGTTTATACCAGGGGTGTCCAAGTCCTGAGGGCCATTGTCCTGCAGAGTTGAGCTCTTATCTAGTTAGAGCTTGATTATCCGGTTCAGGTGTGTTTAAATGGGGTTGAAGCTGAACTCTGAGTCTGCAGGACAGTGGCCTGTCAGGAGCAGGACTGGACACCCCTGGTATAAAGTTTTTTTTTCTTTCTTTTAATACGGGAGCTCCATCTAGTGTTTGTAAGTTGTAATAAAATCTAATCAACACATTTGCTGAGTCACTCAGAGGCTGAATCCAGTGGTCTCGAAATGTGGTCCTTCATCCTTCATTTTCAGTGAAATGTAGGATACATCAGACGGATCCTTGGAGGCTTGCCTGTCCCAGGGTTCACTGAGTGCCAGTGAAGACAAGATTTTTACTTTTAAATATTACTCAAATATCTAATGATATGTAAAAATAAAACAAAACCTTTAAAGAGGTTCAAATGTTGACTTAGCCTACTAAGATGTGATTATACATAATTTATAGTCTTAATACAGAAATGGACCATGGTGAACATAATTAGACAGTTCGTGAATCCTTGTTTTGTTTTCTGACAGTTTAATATAACTTTTACAAATGTTACTGTCATTCATCAAAGGCAGCTGTCAGTGTCACAGTTGCTAGGCGACAAGAACAGTCCTCCATAGGCTAGAGACGTCCCATTTAACAACTCTCAGTCCGAACTTCGCAGACTTCGAAGGATGCAAACTTTGAATTGGGACACAGCCATTGAGTGACCATGTACATTTTAGGCTACTACACACGATTAACATAATATGAGGGATTTTTGGACACATCAATGTTTTTGGATTTGTGGGATAAAAAGTTATAGTTTTTATTTTTTATCATTTTGAAGTAAAAAAATATACTTCTTTTACCATTTTTCTATGTTTATTGAAAAATGTCAAATTCACGGGAACATAATCTCCAAGAACAGTAATTCTTGTCTGCCTTATGCTGTGTTCGTGACAGGTGTCTCCTGAATTAAATGACGCTGCTGGAGCTCCACCTAGAGGCTGTACGTAGTAATTTCATAGAAATAGAAAAGAGTAGTAGCCCACTGACTAGCCTACAAGTCCGAACTCTGCATACAAGTTTGCATAATTCCTATTAATCAGGTCTGTTGCCTATAAACACATTTAACTGTTTTTCATTTCCTAATATCCTTAATTTCTCTATTAGCTGAACTATTTTACAGTCTGTCCATCCATCAGATCAAACCACAGCTGTACAGATGTGAATAACCGAGACCACAAAAGGTTTCAACTCACAATCTGGAGCTGCTAGTGTGTCACATGAATTCTGTCAATCACATACAACCTATATTTGAACTATATTGTTTAAGGAAGGAAAATAAAAGTTGACAATAGTTGTTGTAATACTAAATCTTTATTAAAAGTCACGAAAAACATTCACCTATAGAGTAATTTCAACAAAGCTTATGAGTTCATTCTAATGCATAAAATGTGGTGCTAATTATTATTTTGTTTAGAAGCCATGAATTTAATTTAATAGATCAATAAAAAAAATATTTTGTGCAAATACAATCAATAAATGTACAATTGATGAAAAACAATCTGTTAATAAACAGCTGTGTAGGTATAGGAAATAATTATACCAGTAAACTTCAGCAAACATATCTGGAACTAAACCTTCTGCTCATTCCACACTGTTGGTCTGATTTGACTCCAGAGGTCTGACAGTGATGTCTGGTCTCTTCTTCTCTGATCATCTCACTTCTTGTAGATCTGATGTCATAAACCAGCACAGCAACAGTAGCCACGCCCACCAGAGCAGAGACGACCAATCGAATCACAGCTTCAGTGAAACTACAACAGTGGATGTGAGCTGAAATAAAAAGAAAAACACTGAATCAGAATTGTGCATTTACAGTAGTTCCTTTTTTCACTTCTTTTTTGCTAGTATTGTTTAAAATAATGAATATAATATAATTCTAGAGTCTAGTTCTAGTTCTTTAACCTCAGCTCTTCTGGAAACCTGTGATTATCTTTTTTTGCACTAATGTTTTCTAATGCAAGAGCCCACTCACGCTCACACTCTCTCTCTCACATACGGTACACAAACACACACACACACACACACCTGCTTCATGTCTCTGACGCTCTTCTGCGGTCTGTTCTCTGTTCCAGTTAAATCACAAAAGAAAAAACAGCAAATGAAGAATTCAGATGCAAAAGCCTCTAAGTGCTATCAGCAATTTTCTTCTAAAATGAGCATTTTTATCAAGCTCGTATATTTAGGTTCAGTAATTTCACTTAAATGACAATTAATAGGTCATTTTCAATGCCATTAAAGTGAAATAACTGAACATAAACATACAAGCTTAATAAAAATGATCATTAGAAGGAAATTTCAGATGGCACTTAGAGGCTTTCTGAAGTCTTCAAATGCACTTGTGTGCACAAATAGTTCAATCTCTCTATGAATGCATGAGCTGATCAAATGTAAAACTTGAATGCAATGTAAGTCACTTTGGATAAAAGCATCTGTCAAATGCATAAATGCATTGTTAATAAAAATCTTGCAATTTTAATTGGTTTATGTGGTTGATGGTTTAGCACCCATCAGCAGTAACAAAACAACATATGAATATGTTTGGTCACAACTGCACGAGTGTTTCCGTTCTGACATAATCTTTAAAAGCTTTATAGGAACTAATATCGCACTGACTGAAAACATTGACAGAGTAAGAGTGAGTGATGTACCTGAACTTGGCTGATAGAGTTCAGTAATGTTGCTGTCCTCAGTTTGATTTACGGTTGAATTGTTCACAGCACAGCTGGACGAGAAGAAGTTGGGGCATGGCGATCTTTCTGATGATGAAGTACTTTGTGGAGTCTCTGATAATGACAGATGTTACTGTGACGTTAGTCTCATCACACACAATTGTGATCTTTATTCATAGTAGATCCATATTTTAAATGGAACTAAAGCCATTGAGACATCATAAAATGATGGAACAGTGAAAAGAAAAGAAGATAAAAATTTTAAAATATTATTCTCTACTTACCATAGACTGTGAGATTGAAACTCATGTAACTGGTCTCTCGGCTGACAATTGTTAGTTGATAAAGTCCAGTGTCATTGGTTTTGGTGTTTGTGATGGTCAGAGATCCGGTTTGATCCAGTTTCAGTCTGTCTCTGAATCTCTCATCATACGTAGACTTTGATTCTGTGACTCCGTGGACTTCAGCTATTCTGGTGCCTCCGAACGTCCACTGTATCCAAAAATATTTCTGTATTTCAGTAACATCAGTGTTTAGAATGACAGAATCTCCCTCCATCACTGACACTGACTTCACTGTATCCGTCACATCTACAGAAAAAGGGGACATATTTTGTAACAGACATGATGTTTGTTATTAATGACCAGACTTACAGTTATCAGTGATTTGTATTCATAGACATTTTCTTTAGTGAATGAAATGCAGTAAACTTTAAAAGAATAACAATAAAAGTTCAGGAGTTCAATGTCAGGTGATTTTTCTCCAGCACTCACTTTCGTGTGCAAACAGAAGTGAAACTGTCTACAACAATTATTTCTGGGTAAGACTGATTTAAAATCAAATTTTGTTTTGGAATTCCTTCCACTAAAAATCGCATCATGTCACAGAACTAATAAATTACGTTTGTAAAATATTAAAGAGATAAGAAATTGAGAAACGTTTAACGAAAACCAACGTAATGCGAAGTGTTTATTTATAAAATAAAAAAAGGGACATCATAATTCACTCATAACTTACCAACCAGACGCCACAAGCACACGAAGAACAAAATAAAAGCATTAACCATATTTCTTGTCCGTATATCAGCCACTTTAAACACGCAGTAAAATCGCCCGTTCACATCACAAGCGACCACCTTGTTGCTGGTTGTTGTATGTCGTCAAATGTATAGAGTCTATAGTAGGCGTTCCCATTGGTTGCCTATAGCGGATGTCATGGCATGTTGTTCTAACCGCTTAAGATAGGCCTAAACGTTTTGTAGGAGGAATATTGTACATAAAATATATACATTAAACGAACTAGGAAAATATATGCTCTTGACTCTTTGTCAGTAGGCTACCCTATTAAAAATTAAGATTCCAAAAGTGGGGTTTCATTGAACATCATTTCAGTGAACAGTTTCTAAATTTTTTTTTTTTTTCTTGGCGTGAATAATATTTGCAACCTGGAAAAAACGTATATAAATGTGCAAATGAATACATAAATCCACATATTCCTGCATACAAATATATAATTTAATAAATGTAATAAATAAATAAATAAATGTGCAAATAAATACATAAATACAACATATGCCTACATTAAAATATATAATTTATTTAATAAATACAAATAATTAAATAGCAACATCTGGTGGTCACACTTTTATGGTTATGGTTTTCTCCACCATATCTAACAAATCACCGCAGAGCAGAAAAAAACAAGAGTGGAATCAATCTGGGATCAATACAGTTCTATCAAATTAGATCTATCATCTAAATTCATTTGTGCCAATGAGACCACAACTCGTGTAGCCTGGTCAACGGATTCACATGTTGATCGATAATATAAAATACAAGTAGGCTATAGCCTATGTGATCACAATTAGACGTGAGTAGCTGAAAAAATATTTTGGGAGTTCTGTTTTTTTTTTTTTTTTTTTTTTTTTGTACAATTTAAGTTATAGAGAAGTAGTGTTAAATCATTTAAATAAATGTATGCCTTCATGCAAGCTGTGAAAAATTGCGTCGGAGCATCAGAGCCCCGGAATCAATCGTCCCATTACGTAAAATACGTAGGCTACGTTACGTTTAAAGTACAAGGTGTTTTAACCATAGACTAGAAACCACGTCATGCCACGCCCTGTGCTCGCAAGGACAGATTTATTTTTTTACAGTCTATGGGACAGATCGACATTTCTGCTGTATATTTATTTCAAGTAGCTATAACATTAACCTGGGTTTTCTTTAAACGTCATTCACACCTTTGAGAAAAGTCTACTATCGTACAGTCAAAACTTGGAGTCTTGGTTTTTTGGGGGGTTTTTTTTTGCTGTTGTTTTTTTTTTGTGTGTGACTGTTTTGAGTTTAGTTTTCAGGCTTGTGAGTCTGTTTTGCTATAGCTTTAGGACGACAAACACCGGAGAACACAAACATATAGAAATCTCATTGATATTATTCAAGTCAGATTCGTCACAGCTCTACAAAAACATTTGGAACGAACATGTTCCTCGTGCTGTTCTTATTGATGTACGGTAAGTTATGAATCTCGATTTCCTTTCGGTTTAGATTTATAGACATTTTTCATAGACAAGGTTTTAAGATGATTTCAAGATTTAATGATGACAGAAGAACTAACAAATCCAACAGAAATAACATACTGAAAAAAAAATCCTATTCATGATGAGTAAGCTATTTTTTATTCTGAGACGAGATGTATTTAACGTTAGGCCTATTTGAGAAACAACATGAAGCATTAATATTAGGCTATTGGTTTCATAATGCATTTTTTGCTTCATACATACTGGACACAGTCGACGAAAACAAGTCTTAAATACAGTGTTGATTCTCAAGTAGGCTACATTTATCTTGTTAATGTTTAGCGTGGGTGTGTATGGTCTTACATTTTTATTATTGTTTCTGTCACAATCTAAAAAGTTAGCCTAATCCAATCTATTTGTCATTTCAGCAGATCACACAAATATTTCAATCGAATTCAATTGACTCTGGTTTTGTAGTACCCCTGAGAGGGAGTATGTTAATCAGTAAAGACTCAAAACGCGATGCTTCACAATCACAGCTTTACTGAGAATGAATGAAGCGAAGCGCGAGAGCTCCATGACAACTAGAACACGCACGCACACACGCGACCAATCAGATGCAACCATTTTAACAGCGTTAGTATTTATATTAATTTACTTAACATATTCATTATTTCATATCATTTTAAAGTATTTGACAACATATGAATATTTAATAATTCTTTAAACTGATTAATACTGAAATGGTCCCATGAATTAAACCTCAGAAAACACTTTACAGTAACTCTTCAGCATATTACAGTTTCAGTAAAACTTGTTCTGTTTGTTTCCAGGTGTGTCTGGTACAGAGACGGATGAAACTGAGCCAGTGTCAGTGATGGAGGGAGATTCTGTCACTCTACACACTGATCTGACTGAACTACTGAACGATGATACTATTCTGTGGCTGTTTGGACCAAAACACTCTCCTATATCTAAAATAACGAGAAAGGGCGACTTGACTTCATTTTATTTCACCGGTGAGGATGTGGGATTCAGAGGCAGGTTACAAGTGGACGAAAACACTGGATCTCTCACCATCAGAAACACCAGAATCACACACTCTGGACAATATAAACTCACCATCTCTAGAGAAAAGACTACGACAAAGATATTTAATGTTACTGTCAGTGGTGAGTATCTCAAGTCTTTTATTGTAACTTTAGTTGCTCTTCCACCGTTGGGCCTAACCGCTCCATTTGCTTAAGCTAGTTAGCATATGGTTTATGGATACGGAAACAAGTTTCTATAAATAGCGTGTTTAGTAAGCTACAGAGAAACTGTCAGCCAGGCCACAGACAAGTGACCAATCATGAGCAGCGATGTGACGTTCCACCAGCACGATTAGCCAAACATGCAGAGAATTTCAGGCTGAGAACGGTTTGTAAGCGTGCCATGCTGAACCATGCTCAAGTCGAAATGTGAACCGTTAATACCGTTCTTAAAACCGTTCGGCCTGACGATGGAGAAGCAGCTAATGGTCCGGGTTTAGATCAGTGTGTCAATAATTTGGTCATTCTGAACCCTGGATTATTTCACACTATTCATATTTACCCTGGGTTAGGAATTATGGTTATTGAAGTTTCATAATTTTAAACCAAATTTAAATGATTGTGTAAGCATTTATTGAGTGTGATTTTCCAGATTTTGCACCACACAATCAGGTTTTCATGATGGGACTAACTCTTTCAAAATTTGTGAAATGTCATGAAACACATTTTTGTTAATGTTCTGCTTGTTTTGCAGACATGGTTGGTGAGACGGAGGCAGTGAAGTCAGTGTCAGTGAAGGAGGGAGAGTCTGTCACTCTAAACACTGATGCTGAAATGCACAAAGATGCTCTGATGCTGTGGAGATTTGGAGATAAAGGCATCATCCTCGCTAAAATCGATATTGAAACTAATAAAATCTCATTAAACAATACTGATGAGAAATTCAGAGATCGACTGCAGCTAAATCCGAACGGATCTCTGACTATCAGAAACACCAGAACCACAGACTCTGGATTTTATGAACTACAGATTAGAGGCAGTGAGAGTTCACGGCGATTCCTTCTTTCTGTCACTGGTGAGTCACTCTGAGTAACTGAAAGAGTGTGAGTGAGTGAAACTCAAAAAAGAGTGAGTAACTTTCAGTGTAATGGCATACGGCAGGGTTCCTCAAATCCGGTCCTGGAGTTTAGCTCGAACCCTGATCATAATCTACCTGTGATTTTCTAGCGATCCTGAAGACTTTGATAAGTTTGCTCAGGTGATTTTGATCAGGGCTGTAGCTAAACTCTGCATTGGCACTGGCCCCCTCCAGGGCAATATTTGAGGAACCCTGGCATACAGTATTATTAGCATATATTTGAAGTCATTTCAGATCATCATATTGACTGACACTTTCACTGTCTCTCTTTATAACCAAAGATCCAGGTCTTCCTTGGGGTGCTATAGTTGGAATTGTTTTTGGTGTTTTAGCTGTTCTGCTGCTTGTGGCTGTGATTTACTATCGCCACAGAAACTCTAAATCAAAAAGGCAAACTGGTAAGTATTACAAAATTTAAAAGAGAATTTCCATTTTCTCCATAATACTGCTAAAGCATTTGTTATACTGTGTACACATTACATTATATTCCTTATTTTGAGCGACACATCTTTCCATTTCTATTCAATATCAAACCACTCATGGGGGAAAATAAACTCCAGCCCAACACTACAACAAACCATAATGAATTGAATCTTCACAATAGATAATGCTTTACAATGAACTCTGTTAGAGAGCTACATATGGCAGTTTATCTCTTCAATAAAATACCTTACTGACCTGTTAGTAATAAAAACAGCATCATCTCTGCATTGCTTTTACAGCATTTCAAATCCCTCAGTTCTCGTCATCTCCGTAAAGCCAAGCCGATGTTGATTCTTGTTTATTACGAGCTCTGTCGAGTTATTTTTTAGCCAGCAGACTCTCATTTGTTTGGCATTTGTTTAAAATGGGTGATTCCCCTGTGGCTGGAGATATAGAAGCTACATGTCAAACTTTAAAGCTCGTTTTGATAATACACCCCCACATGAGTCAAAGTACCGTAAAAAATATACTAAAATGTATTTGAAATACATTTATTTTATGCTAAGTATACTATAAATACATTGAACGTATTTATGTTCTTGATATAAATACACCGCAAGTGTACTTTTGTTAAATTGGAACAACTCATTTTGTACTTATTGTACTTAAGTTATCCAGAAATAGTGCTGAGATATTTAAGTATATTTGATTGTGATACAGTGGAACTATTGCAAGTATACTTTAGGTACACTTTAAATATCTTTCATTTAAAGAACGATATTACGCAGAGTTCATACTATCTTTACCAATAGTGATATTAAAGCACATTTTACGCTTAATATTAAGAAATGTGCATTGTGAAATAGTTATAGTTTTTTTTCACTAGAGTAGTCAGAGTAACTTTTTCTCAATTTCCTGGGTCTGACGAGACATGTACGGGCGAGTGACATATGTATGACATATGTATTCATTTCCTATGAAAACGATACCGACAGGTTTAAAATATAAATGCTTATAAGTTTACCATAGTGAATCAGGGTAAGACAAAAAAAAGACATTTGACACATCTGTTTTATGTATTTGTTATTAGTAAAAAGTATTAGTAAAAAGTATTAGTAAAAGTTTTCTTTCGTCAAATTTTTTTTTTCATTTTTTGAATAGTTTGTTTTTTTAAATGAAATGGGTGGAGTTAAAGAAAAAAAATGTAAACATGTTTTGTTTAACAAAATAAATGCATGCACAAAACTTACTGATCTCCAACTTTTCGCTAGTGTTACAACCCTTTCCAACTACTATTTCACTCAAAAATGGAACTTCTCCCATCATTTACTTAAGTCATGTTGTTTCAAACATGCTGTTGTTAATGTCACTCTTTTCCATTCAGCATTTCATAGTGACCTCAATGTTCAAGCTCTAAAAAGGAAAATAACCAAAAATGCACTATTGTGTTGTCCAAACAATTCATGCTATATATTCCAAGTCTTCTAACACCAGATGATAACTTTGTGTAACGGACACTGTTATTCACTGATAATCTTCCAGTTTTCCAATGTTCTGCCAAAATTATTGAAGTGCTGCAGTAGGTTTGCGCAATGAACAACTGTGAGTGTGCAGAACAGAGAATGAGATTTGAGATGTGTGGCATTACCAGTAATTTGTCAGTCTGTTCCTCACTCAGACGACTTGGAATATAGTAGAGTCATATTGACTTTATGGTGTGGTTGGTATGAATGTATAATTGAGATGTTCACCTGCAGACTCATGAATACATTTCTGTTCTCTGTTTCTGTGTAGCAGAGAAAGCAGAGGCCTTGAAGGAGAGAGATAAGATAGAGTGGGACTATGAAACTGAAGACAATCTCATTGGAGGGACCAAAAAGCCAGTGGCAGGTGCTGCACTCAAAAAAATAATATGTTGGCTTTAATTAACTTTATGTCAACAGGCCACACATAACTGGGTTACGTTAAACAAACATTATTTATGTTACTTCAACATCATGGAATTAAGTAATTTTAAGCGACCCAATTTAGGTAGTCTCAAAGTGAATTTTTAAAGGCTAACATGATTCAGGTATCTTTTATATTCATTCATCCATTAATATTGTAAGGGGTTTACAGTTTAGGACCCAAGACCAGATGTTTGAAAGAAGACCCGGAGTCAGAATTATAAAAAATAGAAGAAAAGTTTTACTAAAGATAGTTTTCAGTTTCATCAGCAGAAGTCAGCTTCAAGACTCACACTGGAGTTCGTAGGCCGCCCCGCTTACAGTTACAAAGATCACAGCAGTTACACCATTTCCAAGGTCTAAGCTACGTCATTGCTTACAGGTTGAATGATTCTGATTGGCTAAGAAATTGATAAAGATAGTAATTTTCCACACATATACAGATAGACAGAAGCATATCTCCATAGATTATGCCGCTGACACTCGGACCCTGAAGTTAGGCACGTCGTGACCTTTCAGGTCGGGGATTTGGGTTGCTGGTTGCCAGCATGTCCCGAACAACAACTCAGTCAATCTCCAACAATGCCAGTGGTTCCTTAACCTGTAAGCAAGAAGACTAACACACACACCGACACACATCTTTTCCAAGGTTGGATTTGGCCAGGCTCTAACTATAAACTGGAGTCTCGTCTCAAAACATCAAGATAACAAGTTCTTTTTCCAAAGGATATAGGACACTTTAGTCTAAATGGAAACTATAGGCTTTAACTGACAAATGGTACCTTAAACTATAGACTTCAATGACCCCAATGTGTTTTAACATGTTGAAGACCTTTCTCAAACACAAAACCAGTCCCTATTTAATTTCTGGAAGCCGGGATAAATAGGCAAGCAATGTTACTACATTCAAATATCCAATACTGACATTAATGAATACATGAAAAGAACATTTCAGTAATCACACTGGTACAGTAACTTCTATAACAAAGTAAAATCTCCAGAGAAGTCATTCAACTCATGTGATATTTAGAAGGAAAAATATTGATTAATACCTTGATGATAATCACTCATTACATATACATTGAAGCAGCAGTGGATTCCAATCCACCCCTTCAATATTTAACTTATTTTAGTGATACATAATACAATTGATAGCCTATAGCTAGCTATTTGCTAGCAGTAGCACATATTAGCATCTTAAATGCTTACATGCTCTTTCAACCAAAGCAGTTGAGAGTGATTGAATCAGTCCACATCCAAACAAAATGCTCCACTCTTCTCCACACTGGTAACTCACTGTAAGTTAAATGGTTCTATCTCAAAAAACATAAAATAACTCTTCATTTTAACATTTACTCTCTCTTAATTCAACCAAATGCAAAGCATGCTGGGAACTAACAAGCACCGCCCACTGGCGCCCAGTTTCAGTTAATGCAACACAAATCATTCATGCAATCCAACACAAACGGATTAAGTAAACTTAAATTTTACATTTATTTAAGCAGATTGAACACAATGAAATTAAGTTAGGACAAAATGGCAGTTGGCGTCGCACTATACTGCCACCCTCTGGATGTAAGAATTGTTTACTTAACATAAATGGTTTGTGTTTAGACAATGTGTTAGGATGTTGTACTGTTGAGACAATTATGTGGACCTTAATAGAAAAAAAAAAAAACATTTCAAATCAACAAACATAATTATTATTTTTGAGTTTGGTGGGAGATTCAGTAGCAAAATGAGGCTGGATAAACTAACTGGAGATCTCACTATTGGTAACATTAGAACCATTCACTCTGGACTCTATAAACTAAAGATCAGCAGTGGCCGAAGAACCATATACAGTCTTACTGTCA